>NW_024423564.1:41869601-41909881 GCF_017311325.1 Ursus maritimus
ATATGAAGGATTAGGGGTATCCATATATATACATATATATATACACACACACATACATATACATATATATATATTAAAGATTTTTTTTTAAAGATTTTATTTATTTATTCAACAGAGATAGAGACAGCCAGCGAGAGAGGGAGCACAAGCAGGGGGAGTGGGAGAGGAAGAAGCAGGCTCACAGCAGAAGAGCCTGATGTGGGGCTCGATCCCATCACGCCAGGATCACGCCCTGAGCCGAAGGCAGACGCTTAACCGCTGTGCCACCCAGGCACCCCTAAAGATTTTTTATTTACTCATTTGAGAGAGAGAGAGACAGAGAGAGCACAAGCAGGGTGAGAGGCACAGGGAGAGGGAGAAACAGATTCCCTCCTGAGCTGGGAGCCTGATGTGGGGCTTGATTCCAGGACTCTGAGATCATGACCTGAGCTGAAGGCAGATGCTTAACCACCTGAGCCACTCAGGCACCAATATATATATATATACATATATATATATATATGTGTGTGTGTATATATATATATATATATATATGTATATATATATATATATATTTAACACATCTAAGTGCTGAGGAATCCTATGGAAATGTACAGAGTTCTATTATAACATGTTATTCAATTTTTGACCTCCTGAATTGAATGCCAAAATTCAAAGGAGTCCTCTTCTATTTTATTGATATCAAGGAATTGGAAATAATCTGACTTGTGAAAGAGTATGTTATCAAATCATTAGATCATTCACTTCTTACTTTCTGGGAACTCAAGCTAACTGTAAGAGCTTTACAGAGACTTACCAAGTGACCAATTATTAATTAAACTCATTAGAATCTTTCACTTAGACGGACCTCATTTGTGGATTTAAAATTAGGTAAAACAGCGATACCAGATTTCAAGATCTACTACAAAGCTGTAGTAATCAAAGCAGTATGGAACTGGTACAAAAACAGACACATAGATCAATAGAACAGAATAGAGAACGCAGAAATAAACCCATGATTATGGTTAATTAATCTACAACAAAGAAGGCAAGAATATACAAGGGGAAAAGATAGTCTCTTCAACAAATGGTGTCGGGAAAACTGGACAGCAATATGCAAAAGAATGAAACGGGACCACTTTCCTACACCATACACAAAAATACATTCAAAATGGATTAAAGACCTAAATGTGAGACAGGAAACCATAATATTCCTAGAAGAGAACACAAGCAGTAATTTCTCTGACATCAGTGTAGCAACATTGTTCTAGATATGTCTCCTAAAGCAAGGGAAACAAAAGCAAAAATAAACCATTGGGACTACATCAAAATAAAAAGCTTCTGCACAACAAAGGAAACCATTAACAAAACAAAAAGACAACCTGAATGGGAGATAATATTTACAAATGATATATCCAATAAGGAGTTAATATGCAAAATACATAAAGAACTAATACAACTCGACACCAAAAAACAATCAATCTGATTAAAAAATGGACAGAAGACCTAAATAGACATTTTTCCAAAGAAGACATACAGATGGCCAACAGACACATGAAAAGATGTTTAACATTTTAATTGTCAGGGAAATGAATATCAAAACCACAATGACATACCACCTCACAACTGTCAGAATGGCTAAAATCAACAACACAAAAACCAGCAGGTGTTGGCAGCGATGTGGAGAAAAAGGAAACTTCATGCGTTGTTGATGGGAATGTAAATTGGTATAGCCAACTGTGAAAAACAGTATGGAGGTCCCTCAAAAAATTAAAAATAGAAATACCATAGGATCCAAAAATACCACTACTGGGTATTTACCCAAAGAAAACGAAAACACTTATTAAAAAAAATATATATGCATCCCTATGTTTATTGCAGTATTATTTACAATTGCAAGATATGGAAGCAACCTAAGTGTCCATCAATAGATCAGTGGATAAGGAAAATGCAATGTGTATACATATAATAGAATATTACACAGCCATAAAAAAGGATAAGATTTTTCCATTTGAGACAACATGGGATAGACCTAGAGGGTATTATGCTAAGTGAAATAAGTCAGACTAGGAAAGACAAATACCATATGCTTCCACTCATAAGTGGAATCTAAGAAACAAGCAAGCAAACAAATGAATAAACAAAAACCAGAATCAGACCTGTAAATACAGAGAAGAAACTGATAGTTGTCAGAAGGGAGGGGAATGGGGGGATGGGCAAAATGAGTGAAGGGGAGAAGGAGATACAAGCTTTCAGTTATGGAATGAACAAGTCATGGTAATAAAAGGCACAGCATAAGAAATATAGTCACTGATACTGTAATAGCAATGTAATAGGACAGGTGGTAGCCATACTTGTGGTGAACATAACATAAAGTATACACTTGTCAAATTATTAAGCTTTATACCTGAAACTAACATTGTGTGTCAATTATACTCAAATTTTAAAAAGTCAAAATAAAAATAAAATCAGGTGAAACTGAAACTTGTATATTTTAGGCTTTTTTCCCATTGACTGTGAAGAAAGACCTATATCCTTGATAAACTTTCATTTATTAAAACGTATCAAAGCAGGGTACCTGGGGGGCTCAGTTGGCTGAGCATCTGACTCTTGATTTTGGCTCAAGTCATGATCTCAGGGTTATGAGATGGAGCCCTCAGTTGGGCTCTGCTCTGGGTACGGAGCCTGCTTGGGATTCTCTCCCTCTCTCTCTCTCTCCCTCTCCCTCTCTAAAACAAAACAAAACAAAATATCAAAGCAACTTTAAAAGGGCAAGACAAATAGAGAGATAGCTACTTGATATTCATATATAGATAACTATTTTCATTTCATAAAGATTGTCAAATTTATAATTATGAATCTGACAGAATTAGAACAGCATTATCAATATCCGAGAGGAAACATTGATCTTTTATAAGTGGAGTTGGTTTTCTAACCAACTTGCTTTGCTAGATTGCATTTGAAGAACATTTTATTTTATACTTAGAAACGAACATCAAGAAGTAGTACGGACAGGGCTTAAAGATGGATATGGCTGTATTGATGACTGTTGTTAAGCATATTCTTTACAACAGAATCCACAAATATTCTGGTTAAAGTAATCCATATTGTATAAGGAGGTGATAGAAATAAAATAAATTTGCAGAAAAGAGATTAAAGAATTACACTTAGAAGTCTTGTTCCCAAGTCCAAAAAGGAAGGAAGGAAGGAAGGAAGGAAGGAAGGAAGATGGAACATCTGGGTGGCTCAGTCAGTTAAGTGTCTGCCTTTTGGCTCAGGTTACGATCCCAGAGTCCTGGGATTGAGCCCCATGTTGGGGGGGGGGTGTCCCTGCTCAGCGGGGAGCCTGTTTCTCCCTCTCCCTCTGCCTGCAGCTCCCCTTGCTTGTTCTCTTTCTCTCTCTGTGTCAAATGAATAAATACGATCTTAGAAAGAAAGAAAGAAAGAAAGAAAGAAAGAAAGAAAGAAAGAAAAGAAAGAGAGAAGAAAGAAAGGAAAGAAAGAAAGAAAAAGAAAAAGAAAAAAGAAAAGAAAGGGAAGAAAGAGAGAAGAACATGGATTTACAATATTCAATTATTTTTTGGTAAAAGGTCATGAAATTATTTCTCCTGTAAATCTAAACAAATGTTTAAGAAAAGCTACTCCTGATATATGTTTCATTTTCATAAAGATGGAATGTTGATCTGTCAAAGTAAACATGGACATTTGTACCTCCCCCTCTTTAAAATCATGAAAAATAATCAACCAAATGAAAGCACTTACTTGCTATTTTTCATTAAGATGGTGAATATGCCAAGATGGTGTACTCCATAACCAATTAATATTCCCCAGCAACTTTGTTGTAAATCTTAACTATCTTAAGATAAATTGGTATATGGTTTGTGTATGTCAGAGTCCACTCAAAACAAATACCACAAGAGGCATTTTAACATGGAACTTGTTACAGGGAATTGTTTTCCCAAATGGCAAGGGGCTGAATGGGTAAAAGGTAACTCTGGTATTCCCCAGCAGGAGCAGCTGCTATCCAGGGAAGAGGCTGGAATTACCAGAGCCCAGAAACTCAGAGTAAGAGTCCCACAGAGCTGAGGCTCACACCTCTGAGGAGGGGCACAATCCAGCTGCTATTAATATTCTGAGAACATGCCCAGATGCTGGTTCCGAGAATGCCAAAAGAGACTGGAGCCCAGAACCAACTGCAGCTGTCAGATGAAGGCCATTACTAGAGTGATACTGAGAGGAACAGCAAGAAAACAAGGGAGGAGAAAGCCCCTTCCTCCATCCTTTCAGCCTCCCTCTATGGTATCTATTAGCCGACTCTTAATAGGAAGCCAGCTAGCAAAGGAGAAAGAGTTTACAGAGCCCCAGCCCATCCCCATGGAGTAATCATAGGAGAGGAGACTTACAGCCTAGAGGTAGTATCTTCACAACTCCCTCAGCATAAGGTTGAGTGAGCCTTCGGCTTGTTACCTGGATGATAGTGGCTGCCTTTCCAATGGGAAGGTGGGCACCCATGTTTGCTTTTTCCCCACTCAGTGCACCCTGAGGCTTTGAACAGAGTCCCAAAAATATAGGCAGTCAATAAATATTGGTTGAATCAATAATTGAATAAATGAAAAAAACTAAGTGAATAAATGGAATTCAAGCATGGAGCTCTCTGATGGCAAAGCCTACAATATTAACTCTTTTTACTCTCCCTGCAACACCCACTGCCTTTGAGGAGGAATAACCCAAAGAGAATCTCTTTGCACGTTATGAGTGTGCCTGTAAGTGGCCTTGGCAGTCTGTTCTATTCATGGCTCTGATTCTGCTAAAGTGAATCAGAAAGAAGTGATAAAACATCAGCAGTGACTAATGACTTCCAGTCTGCCTCTTTCACAACAGAACAGAATTTTACCTGATGACCACGTTGACATGAAGTCTTCACACAGAGACAGTCCAGGTTCTACTTTGTGCTAAACTAGAACTACAAATAAAATGAAGTGACAACAATTATGAGAATCTCAGGAATGCCTCAAACGTACATTTTTCCGAGAGACCAATCTGTATCTGTTAACTCCTATAACAAAGTAAATGACTTCAGTGCCAAACAACAAGCTGTTGTAAATGAGTGCTAGCCTTCTCAACCCCGTGGCTTCATACCTTGCTCTTCAGAATGATCTCTCTTTGTCCTCTCTGCCTGCCCTGAGTCCTGCCCCATAGCATAACCTGCTCTTCAAAGTTCAGAGACATCCATGCCATTCTCATTTGCATTTTCAAGAAGAGAAAAATAGAGAAAGTTTTTTCAGATAATAAAAACCTAATTCCCTATGACCCAACCCTGATAACCCATGGTTGGGTGCACCCATTCTAGCAGCAAACAGGTAGGAATTTAGACTTTCTTTCTACCAGTCTTGATAGACATAAGTAACCTTTCTCAGTGGTGTCAGATACAGGGCAGAATACTAAGGCCCAGGCCCTCCAGAGGAATAATATACAGGTCTCTACAGCCTTGGGGCACCTTTCACTGAGCACCAATGTTTCAAGCCACGTTACTTTTAGCAGTAGCCGGGTCTCTGTTCTGTGAGGCTGAGTGCGTCTCAGTAGAACTTCTTTGGAAACTTGAGCCTGGCCTTAAAACCTGTTCTAGTGTTCGTCACATCACCTTGAAGTTCAAGGCCACGTAATGATGCTGTGAATTCCTGTGGCTTCTTTTGGCAGAAGTTGGACATTAATTTTGGACATAAGTTTTGGTTTTGAGTGTCATTTACTGATTGACTGTATTTTCTGGAAGGAAAAACTGTTCTTTGCCTGATGCTCCGTTTGGAAGTGGATAAAGTTTCCCAGTCTTCCCTCATGTGTAGGGTTGCCAGACTGCATTCCCTTTCTGATTCAGGTGAATGAGACAATGGGTCATTTTACCCTTCAGTCGTGCTCACCTACAGTGGATTTTATGAAGGTTATGGCATTAAAACTAGCGTCTCACTTGGAGAAATGAAGTGTTAGTGTCTGAGTTGGAAAAGCTTAGGTGGAGGTGGTTTTGGTTCCCTGTGGAGTAATGTTAGAGCAGCGTATGGTTTTAGCCATGTGGGTGTCTCCTCCTTTGGCCCCCCTTTGTGGGGAAGATCTCAGGGCACACAATCTGGAACTCGTTGCCAAAGCAAACCACTGTTGACTTATTGGATCAGAATGCGTGATAGATGTCTGGAGCCACTGAGCCATCTAAAGGCAATTCTTTTTTTTTTTTTTTTTAAGGTTTTTAAAAAAGACTTTATTTATTTTATTTGAGAGAGAACAAGAGCAGGGAGGAGAGGGAGAAGCAGACTCTCCACTGAACAGGGAGCCCAATGTGGGGCTCGACCCCAGGACCCTGAGACCACGACCCAAGCTGAAGGCAGACGCCCAGCCAACCGAGCCACTCAGGCACCCCTCCAAAGGCAATTCTTATCATTAATCTCTCACTCCCACCACATATACCCTATTCTCTTTCATCATCTCTTTCTTCTCATTGGTCTATGACCATTTCTTCTTCTTTTTTCTCCCTTGCTTTGCTCTCCTCTGTCTGATTCTTTGCTTTTCATGCTTAACTATATTAATATTATCAGAATTTAAAAGGTTTTGAACCCCCAACTCAAAGCAATCTTTAAATTGTGGTCTGGCTTTCTATGTATTTCCAATGCTGGTAATTACAGGCAATAAAGGAGTGTCACAATGGTTTCACCATCTAACTCATGGGATTGATGCAAATATCTCTTTTAGACAGAGTTGTAATCTTACCACCAAGATGATTTTCCTTTAGATTAACAGTTCTCAAAATAAAGTCTAAGGAACCCTGGAGATAAAAGAAATACTTTCAGGGAGTCTGAGGTCCGAATTTTTTTGTAAAATGATAATACTAAGATGTTGTTGGCCTTTTCTATGCTCATTCTCCTACAAGAGTACAGTGAAGTTTTCCAGAAGCTACCTAATGTTTGAAATCACTATAGACTCACTGAATGCAGACACAGATATGAGAATCCAGTGGTCTTGTTACGTGGCATTTAAAAAACTTGCAAGAATGTAAAGCAATGCCATTATTCTCACTAATTTGTGTGTGTAAAATATAGTTAGTTTTCACAAAAATATAGGTTATTTCTGTTAACATGTAATGGGTCTATTAGGTTTAGGTTTATTATTATTGTTTTAAAATGAATCAGCAAATAAATACTTATCAATAGATTAATCCACATAAACACAATAGCTCTTTGGGGTCCTCAATAATTCTTAAGAGTATAAAGAGTTTAGAGACCAAAACATTTGAGAATCACTGTGCTGGATTACAGTCTGGGCAGACAAGTATCAGTCTTCATCTTATTTTATTTTATTTTTTTAAAGATTTTATTTATTTGAAAGAGAGAGAGAGAGAGAGCGCGTGCGCGTGAGCAGGGGGGAGGGGGGATCGGCAGAAGAAGAGGGAGAAGCAGACTCCCTGATGAGCAGGGAGCCTATGTTGGACTCCATCCCAGGACCCTGCGATTGTGACCTGAGCCAAAGGCAGATGCTTAACTGACTTAGCCACCCAGGCGCCCTCAGTCTTCATTTTAGAGTAACTTCCATAATGTACACACTTTGTGGGAGAGTTTTAATAGGTCAAAATAAATCCTGATAGTTTGAACTCCAAACTATGTTGGGAATCTAATCACAGCTCACTACCCTCATCACCTATAATCTCATCCACTTTTATTGGAGAGATTTTCTCCAAATGTGTTTAATTGTATCCACTTGTACCCCACCAGAATCTCTTCCGCATATTGCCACCAGGAAGACCTTTTAAAAATACAATCTGATCATATCTCCCCCTAGCCCCATCTTTCATTGGCTTCCCATCACACCCAGAAACCTTTGCTGGGGCGCCTGGGTGGCACAGCGGTTGGGCGTCTGCCTTCGGCTCAGGGCGTGGTCCCGGTGTTATGGGATCAAGCCCCACATCAGGCTCCTCCGCTATGAGCCTGCTTCTTCCTCTCCAACTCCCCCTGCTTGTGTTCCTTCTCTCGCTGGCTGTCTCTATCTCTGTCGAATAAATAAATAAAATCTTTAAAAAAAAAAAAAAAAAAAAGAAACCTTTGCTGGCCTACAAGATCCCATGTGATCTGGTCCTGCCAATCCCAACCCCCTCTGCAACCATTCCTCACTGGTCCAATTGGCTTTCTTGCGATTCCTGGGATGAACCTGGTTTATTCTCGTCTCAGGACCTTTTTCCAGGTTGTTTGCTGTGCTTGGAGTGTTCTTTCAGATATCTGTGTGGCTTTATTTACCCCTTCATTATCTGCTCTGAGTTCTCTTAAAATTGTGCACCACCCCAACCCGCCCCCTTCTCTTTATCCCCTTATTCTTCTTTTTTTGTTAGCATTTCACTTCCTAACATTATATTATATATTCTTTGTGTATTGTCATTCTCTCCCAGTAGAGTGAAACCATGAAGGCACGGACTTTGACTATCCTACTCATCACGGTATATCCAATGCCTAAAATAATGCTTAGTACTGAGTAGATGCTCAATAAATACTTGTTAGATAAGTGAGATATAAAGGCCCCATATCCTTGTAGCTATGTATTAAATCAGCATGTGCTATCTACTTAGCCTATACCAGGTACCAGGATACAGAGATGAATAAAACACAGCCTCAAGCCTATATTATAAGTCAGAATGGTATTAATCTTAGACAAGAGGTCCAGGTTAGGTGATGGGAGAGAAGTACAGAGGAGAAAATGACTAATTACGACTGGGAGATTCAAAGAAATCTTTGTGATGCAGGGAATAACTAAAAATGTCTAGCAACACTGATTTCAATTTTATCTTGTTTGGGCTTTGCAAAATAATCTTTTCCCTTTGTACAGTCCTAGCTGTAACCATTCAAGGCTTTTACCTTAAAACAACCAGAGGATCATTGGCTCATTCCTGGTACCAAGAGTTAGTTGTTTCAATAGGCAACAGACGCAAAGTAAGGAAGCTAATTGTTATCAAACAAAGAAGAAGAAAAGAACGTGATGAGCAGTGACTATTTGGGACCCCTGCTGCTGAGGAGGGTTTTAGGCCTTTAAGCCCCAGACACTTAGCCTAAACGATTTTTAACTTGGAGACAAAAAACATCATTAAATTTCACAAGCTCTGATCTGGTATCAGGAAAACCCACAAGATCCAATCAACATTTTCCAAGAGCCTAGATAAAGCATCAGATCAATGTGCTGTGAAAATTCCAACAAACGTAAAAAGAAATGAAAATTAAATATGTCATACACATTGCCCACCTCCACACTGTTGCTAGAATGAGAAACAAGGATTTGAAAGATTAACAAAGTGAGGGACCCAGAGTCAGAGGAAGAGAGGGAAAAGAGAAAGAGAGAGAGAGGGAGGGAGACAAGGTAGGAGAGGGAGGGAGAAGGAGAGAAAGAGAAATAACAAAGGGCATAACTCTTACTGAGATTCCCTAGTGTTTGAAAAGAATAGAAGTTTTTGCAATAAAGCCTGAAATAGCACATAAATCCATGTTAACCCTAAATATTAGACGGCCTTTTGGTATCATTCACCTCAGAACAGATGAAATGACTCTAGTGTCAAAATGCTATTCTACAATGGAGAGCTTTTCGTGATTCTGCCTTATGCCATTTTGTACGGATTTTCTTTTCTTTTTTTAAAGATTTCATTTATTTGAGATAGAGAGAGCATGAAAGAGAACAAGCAGGGGGAGCGGCAGAGGGAGAGGGAGAAGCAGGCTCCCCACTGAGCAGGAGCCCGATGCGGGGCTCCATCCCAGGACCCCAGAATCACTACCTAAGCCGAAGGCAAATGCTTAACCAACTGAGCCACCCAGATGCCCCTGTACAGATTTTCCATATTGCATCCAAATATCCCCAAGCCAGTCACAATTTTGATTTTTATTGCCATGTCCTGTTGACGAGGATGTTTAAAAACTAGTAATATCTCACCAGACCTCATACACTGCTATGCCATCATCAGTTCCATCCCAATGGGGTCACGGTCCTGACCTACAAATCCTATCACATCAGAAATTAATTATAACCAAACACTCTTTGTGAATGAACACTAGATCATGTTTATACGATGGGCGATTTGTCCAGTGTACTACTGTTCTCTCTAATCTCACACGTTGCAATTTAAAAATTTTGCACACTGAGTGGCCATCCCTTGATTGTTGGCTTAGTCGGGGAGAGCCATAATTTCTCCTGATCCCTGTCCAAACTACTGGTTTATCCAGGAATCCTGATGTTATCAAGGACTTAGCTTCTTTTTCCATGTTACTTCTCTCCTGTCCACAGAGTGGGCTTCCTCCTAAGGCTGGTTCCCCTCATGGACACAGGATGGTTGCTGGTAGCAATGCACATGGCATGCTTTTTTGTTCACATCTAGTAGGAGGGATAGTCATGTCCTGAAGCTGCCGCAAGAGTGAGAATATTCTTTGCCAGAAGCCTCTGGAAAATTCTTTGAGTCTCACTGTCCTGAATTAGACCTACCTAACACTGAACCAGTAAATGTGGAAAGGAGGATATGCTCACCCTGACTGGAGGGTCAGCTCCCCAACCTTCATGGCCAGAGTAAAATGAAGAGAGTGAAATTGGGGTGAGAAATACGGTGTGCACAACAAACTAGGGATTCTGTTGTCTTACAACAGTTCAGGGTTTCTTTTATAGTTAACCTGGCTATCTAGCTGTAATTCTGTCAAGCTCTGCAAAGCAAAATAACTTGTGTTTGATGAGCACCCATATTGCAGATCTATAACCTGCCCTCCAGCTTCTTTGTTTTACTTGTAGCAGTTTGTCTGGATTCGCCATTTGTCTCCAACAAAACCCTCTTTACTTGGCCATATCTGAGAAGATACTCTCTGGTCTCTTGCTTCAGAAAAGAGAGATTGTATCTTCATTCAACCCTATGACTGTATAAAAGAAGGCATTAATTAATGCACTGAGGCTGGCCAGCTCCTGTAGTGACCCTGATAGGTAGGAGCGTTAGATTCCTCATCCTTCTGGCTGCAGGGTCTTCATCACACATGCAGCATCTGGAGGGGTCATAAAGTGACTCCAGGGGGTTAATGTACTTTGTCGCTTTGATGCTGAAGATGCTGTCATTGTCTCCTATCACATACATAGTTTAAAAATGGAAATTCACAGCACATGTTATCTTGTTTGTAAAGATGTGTACTTTACTGGATAATTTGCCATGTGGCTCTATTTGGTTCATTCAAATACTTTAGAGCCCCTGAGGATGCTGTGGGAGAGCTGGACCCAAAAGTATTTCCTAGGATGTCTTAGATGGTCTAGAAGAATCCCAAGGGTAATCCTCTGATGAGGCTGAGACCTCTTATAGGAGGCTGCCACTCCAGGCACACCTCAGCATTCCCTGGGTACACACAGATACTTCCGACAGAAATCAACAAACAAATGCAACATGATTCTCAATGGGCTTCAAGTCAGAAAAGACTTCCTTCATGTCTGCTGGAATGTTTCACTTAGGCCTTTGCTGCTCTCTCCTTTGGTGAAAGATGACCAGTTCTCTCTAATCCAAATCAACAATCCGCATCCTCAAATGGCAGGGAATTTTATATAAGTTGTCTGTTCTCCTGCTGTCCTTTTTCTAATGCTAAGGACAGCTAGTTTAAATTTCAATAAAAATTCTCTTTTAGGTTGCACACAATCGACATCTCCTTCTACCCAGAAAAAGGGAGAAAATATTTACTTATATTCCTGGCCCTAGTTTCACCCTAGGGGTGGGGGGGGGGAAGCTCTTCTTTATAGACATTTTATTCTCACAGGTCTTCACAATACAGACTTTACAGGATTGCTTTTTGGCA
The DNA here is from genome assembly GCF_017311325.1 of Ursus maritimus. Lineage (NCBI taxonomy): Eukaryota > Metazoa > Chordata > Mammalia > Carnivora > Ursidae > Ursus > Ursus maritimus. The sequence continues at coordinate 41,881,403 of NW_024423564.1, forward strand.
TTTTCTTGATCCAAATATTTGTTCAAGGCACTGTGAACATCTCATGTGACCAAGTACTAGACCGTGTTATTAAACATTAACTGAATCAGTGATGTGAACCTCTCTGTGAGATCTCATGTACAGCAATTGTAAAGTACAGGGTCCAGGGTGAGCCCTGATACAGCCCTAGGGGAGATCCTAAATGATGGCTTTGCACTACAGAAAGACACAAACCGAAAGAAGTCATGAAACATTTGCTTGTCATCCAGACCCTCTTTGGAGTTTAATAGGCCAAATTCCATCAAATGTAGCTGCTTGCCTATTTCAAGATCAAAGATCATTAACAAAAACAGAAAAAAAAGGGGGGGCCTCCTCAGGACTTAATGAGGGGCTGTAGAGAATTTTTTTTTAGCCAGTGCTACTATCCAAGATCATGACAGTCTTTCAGGATCATTCTGTTTGCTGGCAAATTAGTTAAAGATGAGATAACCAAAGTTTCTGCACCATCAGCTGAAGGAAGTTATACTTGCAAAGCTTAGCCAAAAGGAGGATTAAAAGACACATGCAGAAGAACTAAGGCATTTTCCAAGAAGAGACAGTAAATTCTGAAGATAGGAGCATCACTCAGCATCGTTGCACAGCATCAGTTTTATCTATTGGTGACAGATGTCTGAGTTGGCTTGAAATTGGGCAAGCCAATAGTTTTTCAAGCTGACTTAGAAAATAGACAAAAAATTGGATGTATTTTGTTACTAAGCATAACCTACCTTCTACCATGTTCTATAAATCTAAAATATCCCTCAATAATAAGAATTTGAGATTGGAAGTCTGCTTCTAAATTTGCTTTTGGACCATTTTCCCACTCACTTAACATCAAAAGAAAGAACTTCATCATGACCCCGTTGAATCTGCACCTCTGGCCTTAACAGAGACCTGTTCTGAAACACAGGAAGGATCTGAGCCCCGGTGACTGACATGAAGAGAAAAGTGACAATGATTTATTGCCAAAACCTGCCTGGTGAGGTTAGGAGAGACTTGCCTGGAAGATTTTTTATTATTATTATTCATTTATTGCGCCTCTATGGAACATCGACTTAGCAGTTTGGCAATGGACACAAAAGTACAAGACAGCCACCTGGAGCGAGAGCTATTGTTAACTTCAATTCTAAAAACAGGAGAGGGAAAAAGGGTCCTTGCTTACCACTAGAAGTCCAAGAGACGTTCTGGGTATTCAGTCACCTCTTGCTCTAGAACCCAGGCTTCTGTAGAGAAGCCCCTATGCAGCTGGCATACTGGCTGGCAGCCCAGAGACTGGAGCCTTCCGTAAAGCCCAGGTCCTCCACGCAGTGGCTATAGGAGCTAGACAAATTACTTAACCTCTCTATACCTCAGGTTCCTCATCTGTGAAATAAGAATACTACTACTACCAACCTCAAAGGGCTGTTGTGAAGACTAAATTAATTTACATATGTAAAGTGCTTAGGATAATCCTTGGCATTTAAAATCAACATGTGTAAAAATAATATATATATTCAATAATTCATTATATGAAATATGTATTTCAACAATATATAATAAAAGCTACATAAAATTAAATAAATTTTATGGTAAACAATATTTAATACATATAATATAAAGCTAAATAAAATTACTCTATTCTCTAAGACCACTCAAAAAATGAAGGTATCCCTTAAGTTCTAAAAGGAATCCCAATGTAGAAAACACATAAAACTGCATAAAAAGTCTCATATAGAGCTTATATGGTAGTAGCAGTAAATTTACAAAGAATATTTGAGTAAAAGAAAAATTTTTAGTGATCTAGATCTATCCAAGGAAGGGTAAGCTGATACTTTCTTTAAAAAGGAAAAAATCCTTTTTAGTATTGAGCAGTCATTTAAATAATTTTATTAGCCTCACAGCTCAATGTAATACGTACTCAGTAAACATTTATCATTGTTATTAATTATGATAGTAATAGCTCTCTCACAAACAAAATAATAAAATATCATTAGTAACAACTAACATTTGATGAGGTCTTTACAAAGCCCTTCCTGTATATTATTTTGATAGAGCCTCACAGCAATTCTATGGGGAGAATGGTATGTTTTTCTTTTTCTTAGATGGGAAAACTAACTCAAGATGGAAGAATGACTTGCTGAAGGTAACACGGCTTGTAAGTAGCACAGATGGCCCTCAAATTGAAGTTCACTTTTTCTACACTCTAAAGAAGCAGCTAGGCATGTTCCCAATAACTTAAGCCAAATTGTTATCCCTGATCTATAAATGTTTGGGGGTGTTCATGTGGATGAAGGTAGGTGGAGCTGGAACTGCCCTCTCTAAGATACTTACCCAATACTTTTCTTTTATTCCTGCCTCTATATTTCTTCAAAGTTACCAGGGCAGCTGACTCAATATCGGATCAAAGCAATGCTCAGAGGAAGTAAGTCTATGTGGGCTGTCATTCTTTCTCACAGTTCTTCTTGGTCACTAGCATATAATCTTGTCTTGCATGAGTCTGTGGTTATTAAAGGCAATGGTAACCAACAGGATTACATATTTAACTACCAACTTAACTCTAAATTACTTTGAACTATTTTTAAAAAGTACATTCATTTTCAAAGAGGCGAAATTGGCTAAAAATCAGGGATACTCAATATAGAAGGGAATTCTCAAAAAGGGGTTCCAGAAAATTTTGATCAAAAGTACATCATGACAATAAGAACCACATTCGGCTTCCACCTAGTATGTAAAGAACCAGGAAGAGGACTGCTCCCACCCGATAGTGAGAGCTGCGGTGGTAGGGCAACAAAGCTGCCTAACCTCCAAGTAGAGACAAATTGCTTCAGGGAGAGTGGGACACACAGACTGGCTTACCTATGCAGAGTAGGGGAGAAAGAGTTACTGGCCCCCATGCAACTAAGTAAGAAGAAATTAATTAAAAGCTTAACAAGTTGCTAAGGGCCAAAGGTGGGCTGGTGTGACAGGAAAGAATGCCCGGGCATCTCAGATGCAAGAGGAGTTTGCATTTCTAGCAGCTCATCTTCCTGAACCACAAGGAAGAATGGGAGCAGATAGCCATCCTATCTGGATGAGACTCTCACTGGAGAGAGTCAGCTTCAGTAGTGCCTATGTGCAGAAAGAAATTGGTTCCCTCTGAAGGCAAAAGAATCTAATCTGGATCCCTTCCTGGGTCCCTTCTCCCACAAGGAATAGTAGCCTTAAGCCACTGGTATGGGCAGCAAACTCTGTTGGCCTCCAAGCCACAAGCAAATTACCTATTGGTACTGGAGAAAGAGTAGAAAGGAAAAAGCCCTCCACTCCTGGGTAAGAAGCAACAAAAGTCCCAAGTCCACAATTCCACAGCTGCACCACTGAGGTCTCCTGTCACTGGGGAAGAGGCAGGGACTCTTTTCCATCCAAGACACACCATGGGTATAACATAGTTGCCAAGAAGAGAGGGGACAGAAACACTGAGAAATCTCTACCCCAAAGGCCTAGATATACTGGACCTTGCAGGGACTGGGCTAGACAGGACAAGAGAATAGTGGAAACAGAAGCCAATTAGGAAGTTATTGTAATAATCCAGGGAAGAAATAATGATGGTGGCTTGAAAATAGAAAGTAGTGGTGGCAATAAATTGGTAGATTTTAGACCAATTCCAAAGGTGTAGCTTATATTTCTTGATGGGTTGGATGTAACATAGGAATAGAGTATCACAAACCTGCTTTGCCATGGATAATCCCAGTTTACTCCTATTGTCTGGGAATGACTGGTAATAGCACTTCCTTTCATTCTGAAAGTATCCTGGTTTGTACAATAAATTAGATGAAGTCCCTAAGTTTGGAAAGATAAAGAGGAGTCAAAGATGCTTCCCAGTGTTTGAGCTGAGCAACTAAAAGGATGAAATTTCCGTGACATAGGGAAGTCTTTGGGTGGTACAAGTTTGGGAAGGATGGTCAGGAGCTTAGTTTGGGATGTGGGGAATTCAAGATGTCCATGACACATCCACGTGGAGATATCAAGTAGGTAATTTGCTGTTCAAGTCTGTAGCTTGAAGGGAAGAACTGGACAGGAGATATAAATTTAGGAGCCATATTGATGAGATCACCATGAAAGTGAATGTACAGAGAGAAGAAAATAAGATCATGGACAGAGCCCTGGACTACACCAACTGAGCAAAGGAGACTGAAAAAGCTCAACTACTGAGGTAAAAAGCAAGAGAACGTCATGTCCTGGAAACCAAGTGAAAAAAGTGAAAGTCATTTTTTTGTTAATTTCACATTCTCTTGATTTTATAGTAGGTCATATTGACCTTCCTCCAACTTAAGCTGTTAGTGAGCTTTAAAAATTTTACAGGTATGTGGAAGAAGTATTCACCTTATTATGTGAGGTCAGAGATGCACTGAAAGCTAACATGATATTTACTTGGGGTTTAGTCCAAATTCTAATGTTAACTTGCTCTGTAACTTGAAGTTGGTCATAGTCTAGTGTGTTTCAGCAACTGTTTTTTTGAGTGCCTACTCTATGCAATGCCCAAGTGGGATCAGTTCCACTATCCCCTCATTATTAGGATAGATGTAATGATACAAATGTTTTCTAAAGTGCACTGTAAAATATTCTACATGTTACATATGATTTTGCTGATTATTCTTTTCCAATTACTCTTAAATATAAGATACGGTGTAACCATGTCTCTTAGACATGCTTGATGCAGTCCTATTCAGAATTAGAAGAATGACCCAGGACCTTCTCTCAACATGCACTCATTCATTTTCTTGTGTTGAATGTCCAGTCAGTGTCAAGCTCTGCACTAGCTCTGGGAATACAAAGATGAATAAAACACAGTTCTTGCCCTCAAGTAGCTTATAACCTAACAGAAAGACAGTCAAGTGAACAAATTCCTACAATGCCCTGGGCTTTCTTAAGACTTTTCTCGGTAATCTCTCTTAACTAAGCAATAGTCAGATCTAGTTAAGAAACCACAGATGGCAAACCTTCTTTATTCTTACTGACAAATTTAAAATATTTTAATAAGTTGTATATTAGGGAGGGAAACTGTTCACTTCCTATCAACTTAGAATAGTTAAAAGAAATCAAAATGCTTTAAAAAACCTCCTGGAAACAAGTCGATTCCCTGACAACAACTGTTATCTTAAATGTTTCTTGGCTGAAGGGTGAATAACTGTGTCCAGGAAAAATAATGCAGAAGAAAGCTGGAAACAAAGTGACAACAAAATTAAGGTATTAAAGCTCCAAAGATCGACATCCTGACAGCTATTTCCAGGAGCATTCACCCCTCTAAGATAGAGACAAAAATACTACCTTAGAATTCTCTTAGGAATTATCCAAAATTCTGCAGACCAGCATTTTTGGTAGCTTGGCCCCCCTTGATGAGAAACCAAAAATTTTGCTGACTTACAATAAGATTCCATCAGAACTGACAACCTCAAGAATGGGAAAGGAAGTGAATGCTGAAGGGGGGGAATGCATCTTTTCATCCTCTTACTCATAAACAATTACTTTGTTATTGAGAACACAAGAACTTATTAAAATTAGAAAAAGAGAAACATTCACCTTTCCGAGAGCAGGGCATAAAAGAGGATGAAGTAAATTTTGGAGGGAAGAACTAAAACTAAAAGTCTAAAATGTAAAGGCAAAGGTACTTTAAAAAGCATTCAGCTGAATTAATAACCATAGCATTTTTATAATAATCGAAGTGCTTACTTCCAGAGTCTTCCTTTGAAGGTAGTGGCACTCACTTATAAAAGAAAGAAATGGTTATTTCTCCAGAACGCTAAACCATGTTTATGACCATGGCCTTTAAAGGCAAACTACTTGATTGGCTTATTTAAATAAAAACCTATTTAGAAAAAAGTGCTTCTGAGTCTACATTTCCCCCCTCCATTCTTACCATTAGTTTGTTAAATTGGTGGTTGCTTGGTGTTCACCCAGTTTCTCTCCTCTCTTAGATTGGGGGTATTGATTTAATATGAGTTTAGGAAGAAAAATTGCATATTTCCTTTGAAAAATCCAATACATGTCACAGTCAAACAATGACACTCCAAATTGATTTATAAGGCCAACCCATGTAATTTTCAAATATGTGAATAGACCTCAAAGAATGAGATTGCTTTTTGCCTGATAGGCATGATTGCAGATGAGGTCTCCATTAAGACCATTTCTCACCCTTTAGAAAATTTTAAATGACACACTAATAATAGTTAACTTCCAAACATAAAACGTTAGGGCTGACACTAGCCAAGTAAAATGTATAGTAATGTACCACAGAAATCTAACACTTTGCACTTCCAAAGCCTTCTTTATTCAAACAATAAAAAATAATACAAAAGTAGGCAATCTTTATGTCCCACATCCAGCATTATTGCTGTAATAAACAATGTGATGAAAATTCTGGAGACCCAAAGAAAATAATACACTTGACTGGAAGTGCTTTTGCTATGGCTGAGGACCTTGTGAAGTCTTCCAGGAAATACCCACTCGTGCCACTATGCATGGCCAATGTGACAGGGAAGAGCATGACATTTCAGAAACGCCAGAATGTTCATCTGCCATGTGACCCCCCACTAGCCTCTCATGATACTAAGGATTCCTCCCTACAAAGGCCCTGTTCAAAAGTAAAGTATAAAACCTGGCAGGAATTAATCAAGAGGTTATTAGCACTAGGTTGTATGTGACTAGGTGTTAGCAGCTGTCTCTTTGGAAAGAAAAGGATATGTACACCTCATAGGGTTATTGTGAGGGTTAAAAGAATTAGAACACGAAAAGGATTTAGAACCATGCCTGTAGATTCTAGATACCCAATACATTATACACACACATATATATACATATATATGTATATATATTTCAATAATAGCCATGAATATTGAATAGAAAGCTGCTCTATGGCCCATACAATATAAATAAGGAAGATACGCAAAGCACTATGAAGCTCTCTGTCCTCCCCAATGAGACTAAGGGAAAGTTTAAATGTGCTATGGTTTATGGCACATATAAAAGTATAAATTATATCCTTATATTTTAAGTCGGCAATCATGACCATGATTGCACTTCTAGCTCTCTCTCTTCTATAGCTGTTAACATTTGAAGATGTCACCTGAAGCTTTTGTGTATCAATTTCTGTATAAATACCCTACCTAAAAAGTGTCAAATGCATTAGAAGCATATTTCTTTACATTATTGAAGAGGGATGTTTTAAGGGGCAACCCCCGTTAACATCTATACTTGCCAGTACCCACTGTCAGGAACTGTTGCCATATGCACCATACAGCATCTATGTAGAAGTAGAAAAGCAAAGCCATTCAAGACTTTCCCAGGTTAAAAAAAAAAAAAAAAAGACAGGCTAGTATCTGCACAAAAAAAACCTTTCAACTCTCTTCATTTTGCAATAATTAAAATATTTTCAATTTATTAGTATATGGAATCTTTTATCTAGTAAGCCAGGGCTGAATCTTTGGAATAAACATTTAAAATATGTAAAAAAATATTCTTCAATGAATGATCAGTTCCAGACCGCTCTGTATGCAGAACATTTTTAATACAATTCAAACACAAAACAGAACACTCGGCATTACTTCCTGACAGAAAACTCTTTGGTGGCTTATGACATGAAATCTGCTTGTGGTAAGGTTTTAAACCCTAATATGAATGCATCTAAGACAAAAGAAAAGACCAGTGCACAAAAGATCTCATGACTTCACTTATCACAAATGTTATTTCAACATACGTCTTCCCATGTAAGCAAGCTGAGGGTGATCTCCTGCTATCCTGGTAGAGTAGATAGCAAGGACTTCAGCCAGGTTATATCTTGCTTGCACTGCCATACCAAAAAATCCAAGAAAGGCCAAAGACTTGACAGCTTCAAAATAATCCACCCGGTCATGTTCCCCAAAACATGAGAAGACTGGCTAGCCCTGCACCTCTCTACCAGAAACCCACTTTTCGTTTGACCCTGACTCTTCACCATTCCCCAAGCCTTTTGTTATCTATTAATATAAACATTTTCAACAAAAGACCTTGCTTAATACTAGTTCATTTTTTAAAAAGCTTAAGACAAGCATCCTTAACAGCATAAATAATAAAATATTATTTTGAAAGTTGCCTGAGAAAGTTGCATATTTTAATGTAACCATATCAATACGTCTTATAGATGTGGCCTACTCCCAAAACTAAAATCTCAGAGACCAATAAGAACATTATCATCTGAGCTAAAGCCACAGTAAATCAAGGCCCTAACTGATAATTAATAAAAGAGAATTTACAGAGGTCTTTGAATATACAACTCCCCTTGTTTTAAGCAGAGACATAGTTTTGAAAGAAATCAAAACAGAGAATTGCTGAAAGAAATAAATCAGTCTGGTCAGTGTTTTGGGTAAAATTACATAAATAGGGATGTAGGGGCACCTGGGTGGCTCAGTCGGTTAAGCGTCTGCCTTTGGCTCAGGTCATGATCCCAAGGCCCTGCTCAGCAGGGAGCCTGCTTCTCCCTCTCTCTCTGCCGCTCCCCCTGTATGCTCTCTCGCTCTCTCTCTGTCAAATAAATAAATAAAATCTTTAAAAATAATAAAAGTAATAAATAGAGATGTAAACTAGTTGGAATGAATAACAGGTTCCATTGCATGTTTCATAAACTAGGTCTAAAGACCACTCCGACAGTTGTAGAATAATCAGAGGCTCTCTAGATGTCTACTTTTAGCACTAATTTTATATGTGTATGTTCTAGTGCTTTAAAAAAATCTCACTTAACAATCACATTCCTAATATGTATCCATTAATTGGGTTTGGCCATTTGCAACAAGTTGATTTATCCAGCCCAATTTCTGTTCAGATAACCTGGCACTCCTGCTAATGAATGAAATGAACAGATTAATCTATGATTTCCATTTTGGTTTAAGCAGAGGTCAGCAAACATTTTTGTAAAGGACTAGACAGTAAATATTTTATACTTCGTGGGCTAAGTAGCAATATCATGTAGTATTGATTAAATTCAACATATAATAATAATAATTTAATATAATTTTTAATAATACAGATCTAATGACAAGAAGGAAAACTTTTTGGACAGTAATTTCACTTAATTACAGTCATAGTTAATGCTTTCTGCCATCATATTCATTTCAAATATTCATTTGTAAAAACAATTCTTAGCTTGTAAGCTGTACAGAAACAGGCATTGTACTGGATTTGGCCCCAAAACAGCCACAGTGTGCTAGAGGCTACAGTGAGTCACCATTAACTACATGGGTTTATTTAGCTCTCCAAGGAAAAGTGGAAGGGACCTGCTATAGTCTGATTATTTATGTTCCCACTGCCCTCCCCATTTATATGTTGAAATCCTAACCCCCGAAGGTGATGGTATTAGTAGGTAGGGCCACTGGGAGGTGATTAGGTCATGAGGGTGCAGTCCTCAAGAATGGGATTAGTGATCTTATAACAGAGCTCCCTAGTCCCTTCTGTCCTATGAGAATACAAGACTGTGGCCTGGAAGAGGGGACTCATCTGACCATGCTGGTACCCTGAACTTAGACTTCCAGTTTCCAGAACTGTGAGAAATAAATTTCTGCTGTTCATAAGCTATGTAGTCTTTGGTATTTTGTGTTTTAGTATTACCTGAATAGACCTGAATAGACCATTTTGCATTTAGTTTCACTAAGGACAAGAACCACTTTTCTGGAAGCCCAGTACCCTTGACTGCTTGTAAGCCCATCTTCTCATTGTTCTAGGGTAGAGAAGGATTGAGGGGGAGGCTAAGACATCTAGGAGTCAGTTGGTTCTGAAACTTGTCCTCAGATTTACCTGATTTCATTGAATGAAAAACACAACGGTTTTTCACATTTTAATATCTCTGAAATCAGGTCAGCCCCTAGAATAAATAATCTAATTCATTCATTTATTTTTTTTAAGATTTATTTATTTATTTACTTATTTATTTAGAGAGAATGTATGCACATGAGCAGGGTCAGGGGAAGAGGGAGAAAATCTTTAAGCAGATTCCCCACTGAGCACAGAGCCTGGCTCCAGGCTCGGTCTCAGGAATTGATCATGACCTGAGCCGAAACCAAGAGTCAGATGCTTACCCAACAGAGTCACTCAGGTGCCCCACAATGTTCTAATTCAATTGGCAAGGTTTTTTCTTTCTGAGTACAAATAAAACAATGGGGAGACTTATAATCAATGGCATTTTGGCTTCTATAAAATATGGCAACATTTCTTATTCAAAGTTGCAATCCAACGCCCTTCCAAGTCTCCTCACCTATGAGTAACTGCTTTTCTTACCAGAGCTTATATTGTGTTTCCTTCTGTTGTCACAGAAATGGACCCTTTTAGAAATTCTGTTCCCAGTGAAGGCCCTGGATGAACATCAAGAAGTTATCAATTTTGCATTACTTGGTAGCTGGATATGATTAGGGCATAGTTAGGAGTGGATTTTATTGTAAAATTGAAGTTTACTTTTAAAAAAATTAAGAATTCCTTTCCTTACTAAATGATAGGAGGGAGAAACTTCTTGAAGGTTGGTGTACCCAGCATACAACCTCTCCCTTCTGGATTAGCCTCCCTAGATGGCACAGACCCCAGTTCCCTGACAACTGCTTCTCCAAATCTGACACCAGGCGCCACCTGGTGTCCGCATCAAGCAGGCACAACTAACAAGCATCCCATTGAAGGAAGTTTGAAGGATATGCAAAAGTTGGAATATAATGAATAGAACCAGGGAGTCAGGCTCAGACCAGATGAGGCATCACAATATAAGTATCTGCTTTACCACAGTGAATATAAAAGTCATATATGAGTGTAAATAATGTAACATAACCTTTTTTAGAAAACAAAAACGGTTACTGCAGAGCATCAAATAGAAGTCAGGTGTCCTTAGTATTAATTCTGGTTTTGCCATTAATTAGGGGATTGTCTGTTACATGGCAAGCACTTTAGTAGGCACTTGGGCCTAGCTAAATGCTCTACAGAAATCATTTCATTCAAACCTTATACTACCTTATGAGGTAGACATTATACTTTCATTAGGAAACGAAGCTCAAGGAAATTAAGTAATTTGCTCAAAGTCACACCGCTAATATGTGGAGAAGCTGAAAAAAATACAAATTTTTACTTAGTATCATGCTTGCTACATAGTGGGCACTCATTTCTTTAATGAAGAAAACCCATATCTGCATGATACCAGCAACACCCGTCATAACCACTCACATAGTACCTTTGAGTCCATGCCCTAAAACAAGTGAGCCCAGTGCTTGGGATGTTAGCCTCTCCTTTCTATTACTTGTGCACTATACTGGGAAGCAGCACGTGAGGCAGAACTCCGGAGGTTTAATACCATGGAAGAGCCAATCCTTTTAGTCAGGTGCATAAAAGCAGAAAGAAAGTGAAAGGAAACAGGAGAAATCCTGATCTTTAGTGTGATCAAGGGCTAAAATCCTCACTATTGGTAGTGTAAGCTTTTGCTCATAGACAAGCGTTTGCTCATATTCTGAAATTGTTATAAAACTGCTACCAATCTTTTATGTGTGTGTGATCTCCTGGCCTCACCGAAAGTCAAATGATTTCCTGGTAAAAGCTAGGGTTCCCAGAGCTATTTCCACTACTCTGTGGCTGTCTGAACTTTCCATCTTTGTATAAATGCCAAGAACTGTGTCACATCACGGCAGCAATGGTCTCACCACCCCTGCAGCCCTCCCAGCCATCAATCTTCCCAGCGCCACTCACAGATGAGGCTTGAGCCAGCAATGAATCACAGACATAAGGAAAAGAAAAATGCATAAACATATGGAGGAAATAAAACTCTCCCGGAAAGTGGCAGAATTTATTTTCGCTCTCCGGGAGCTGTCCTCCAGACTTGCAAACCTCCACCTTCTTGAAAAAGCATCTGGAAGTTCAGAATGACTTTTATCTGGCAGACTCATGAACTGTGACTCCAATATTTTGTATCTATTTTCTTACTTAAAAATTTTCAGGACACTACAGAAAGAGCATTTTCTCTCATCCTTTACCGTCTTCACTCTTGAGAGGTTTAAGGTTAGTTTGGGTAGACTCATAAAGAAAAAAATAATAATAATTCAAATCCTAAGAAAGCTTTGGAGTAAATGAGATCATGTCTATGAAGATTATGTGTAACCTGAAAAGTACTGTGAGTGTGTCAGGGTTCAATTAAGAAAACAGAGTATTGTATTACTGGAATGAAGGATTTCATAAAGAAATTAGACTTCACATGAAATACGGGAGGAGCTGGGGAAGTGAAGGTCTAGAAAAGGAAATAAGAGAGTAAGAGAAATAGTCATTAACCAATGCACCTAAAGCTCTGGCACAGATGGACAAGTTATTCCACCACTCAGCCTTGGTCCCCTCACCTGTAATGGCAAGGAATGGAGTATCTAGAAACTGACCACCTGTGCTCAAGTCTTGGATCTGCCACTTACTAGACGTATAGCCATGAGCAACTTACTTTACCTCTCTCGATCTCATATGGTCATTTGTAAAGTAAGGATAACAGCACTCATCTGATAGGGTGGTTGTGAGGATTAAACAAAATGATACTTAGAACAGTGCCTAAAATATATAAGCATTCAGGAAATGTAGAAATCTTTACCATCACAGGAACGTGGTGATACTAAATGAGATATATATCAAACAGCTAGCTCATTAGTTTCAACATAAACAGTCCTCAGTAAACACTAGCTATATGCTATAATGATTTAGGATTTTGAATCAGAGACATTGTAAGGAAAATGTTGGAAAAGTTCGGAGGTTGGGAATGCCAGGACATGTTAGGGACAAGTAGTATGGCTGGAGGACAGGTTCTGAAGGGGACTGATGGGCAGTGCGACTAGAGACATGTCAAGTCTAAAAGAGGAAGCACTTGACAATCACATAAACAAGAGCCACAGCAGGCCCTGGAGACTGATAAAATGAAAAATTTAAAGGTTACCTAGCACAGCCTATAGACTAGACTGGGAGAATGGGAGTGGGGAATCAAATCTACAGGGAGAAAGACTAATGAGAAAGTAAAAAATAAAGTTCTTACAATAAACTAAGGCAAGCAGTAATTAGGACCTGGATTATGAAAGTCAAGGTGGAAATAAAGAGATGGAGTAAAGATATATCCCATGACAAAACTAACAGACCACTGAAACTATTGGACATAATAAAGAGTAGGAATAAAATGTAATTTTTAGGTTAAGGGAGTGATGATTTTTGAGCAAGTACAAATGAACTATTCAGGTGACTATGTGTGGTCTGGAGCTCAGGAGAAATGTCAGGGCTGGAAATAGTGATCTGAGATTCATCTGATGAGAGATACAAGAGTGGAAGACAGAATGCCCTCACTGCCAATCTCTCTTTGGAATATGGAAAAAACCAAACAAACAACAACAATAAAAAAAAAAAAAGAAAGAAAGGAAAATCAAAAGAGAATGAAAAAAACCCGAAAACTCTAAATATAGTATTAGCAAATTGTACTTAACAATGTATGTGTGGGGGTGCCTGGGTGGTACAATTAGTTAAGCATCAGACACTTGGTTCAGGTGGTGATCTCAGGGTCATGAGATTGAGCCCTGTGTCAGGTTCCAACCTGAGCACAGAGTCTACTTGAGGTGCTCTCTCCCTCTCCCTCTGCCCCTCTCAGTTGTGCTCTCTCTCTCTAAAATAAATAAATCTTTAAAAAAACAATGCATTTGTGTATTTATAAAGGCAAACAGATATAGATGAATATAATGTCATGATCAAATAAGATTTATTCAAGGATGTCTAAAATAAAAAAGACAAGAAATAACAAGTGTTGGCAAGGATGTAAATAAAATGGAATTCTTGTTGGTAGGAATGCAAACTGGTGCAGCCATTGTGGAAAACACTATGGAGGTTCCTCAAAAAATTAAAAATAGACATACCATAGATCCAATAACTCCACTACTGGGTATTTACCCAAAGAAAACAAAAACACTAATTTGAAAAAAATATATGCACCCCTATGTTTATTGCAGCATTATTTACAGTAGCCAAGACATGGAAGCAACCTAAGTGTTCACTTATTAACAAATGGATAAGGAAAATGTGGTACACAAACACACACACACACACACACACACACACACACACACACACACAGAGGAATACTCCAAACTCATGTTATAAATAAAAATAAGTTCTAGATGTTTAAAAATTTGAATTTGAAAAACCAAATCTTAAAAAAATTTAGAATATATTGGCCACAGGAATTTGTGATTCTCACACAGAACACAAAAATCACAAACCTAAAATAAAAAGACAGACTAGGCAAATGTACTTGCAATGCATATTAACTACAAAAGTATAGTGCCCATAATACCATAATAGTAAAAGACTCACACAAATTAATAAGGAAAAAGGCAAACAACTTGAATGAAAAATGAGCAAACAATATGAACAAGCAATTCTTAGATAAAGAAACACAATGGCCAGTAATACTGTGAAAGCAGCTCATGTGTGAACAGATGATGAGGCACTGCAGTGCAAATTCACTGTAATCGGGTCTGCAAGTCAGCAGGACCAGATGGAGAGCTCCTGCTGTTTCTAGTGGACTTGCAGGTGAGCTCATGCTTTACCCAGCGATATCATTCTAAGGTGGGAACTTCAAAGGGTGTAGTACTGTCCCCTGGGGGCATTTGTAAATCTGTCAACTGTCACCTGGCTCCAGATTGCAAAACCTACCTCCAGTCACAACGTCACAAGAAAATTAGCAATTTTATCATGAAAGTATGAATATAATGGGTTGTATTCCCTTAGCTACATAAAAGGGGTGAAATTTCCTTCTCTCTGCAGTCTCTTAGTGGATTATCTGTGATATGCATCACATTCTGGTTTAATCTTATTCAATAATAAAACTATTTTCTTTCTCTTAAAAACAAGCAGCTCAAACTCACTAGTAATCAGGAAAATTCCAATTAAAACCATAAGATATCACTACAGTATGCCCATCGAGAAAATTAAAAAAAAAAATCCAACAATAGCAAATGTGGTAAGGTCATAGAGTAGTTGCAACTTTCATACACTTTTGGTGGGAAAATAAACTGGTATGTCCACTTTGGAAAACAATTTGGCATTGCTTGGAAATCTGAAGAAGCATATACCGTACAACCCAGCAATCCCCTCCTTAGTTATATATACATACCCAAAAGAAACTTACATATGTACACCAGGATGTATGTACTCAAATGTTCATAACAGCACTGTTTTTTTTTTTTATTAATAATGATTTTTTATTATATTATGTTAGTCACCATACAGTACATCCCCGGTTTTCGATGTAAGGCTCGATGATTCATTAGTTGTGTATAACACCCAGTGCACCATGCAATATGTGCCCTCCTTACTACCCATCACCGGTCTATCCCATTCCCCCACCCCCCTCCCCTCTGTAGCCCTCAGTTTGTTTCTCGTAGTCCATAGTCTCTCATGTTTCATTCCCCCTTCATAACAGCACTGTTTTTAACAGCCAAAACTTGGAAACTACCCCAAATATGTTTTAAGAGGAAAACTGGCAAACTTCAGCTTCCTACAACAATAAGAATGAATTTCCCAAACATACTTATGTAGTGACGAATTAACCTTACCCAAAGCCACATCTGGCCTTTGCCCGTGGCTAGTGGCAGCCGTACTCGAGGCTCCTGGAATGTCATACCTGGTATGTTTTTCTTTGCTTGGGGGCTTTGGTCACCAGACCAAATCACAGGGTGATTTATGGTGGGGGTTTGGGCTACCCAGTATTTACTTGACTTCTGGAGGATCTGCAGACCAGAGGTAAGCCATATGGGCAGTCAATCATGGAGCTCTAATAAAAACTCGGATTCCAAGGCTTGGGTGAGCTCTCCAGGTGGGCAATACTTCATGTATACTGTCACACACTGTTGCTTAGAAAGTAATACTATTCATGATTCCACAGGGAGAAGAGGACTGGAAGCTCCATGTGTGGAGTTTCCTGGACTCTGCTGTATGCATTTCTTTCCTTGGCTGATTTTAATCTGTGTCCTTCCCTTTTGTAAGCTATAAGTGTGAGAATAGCAGCTCTCAGTGTATTCAGTGAATCTTTTAATAAATTACCAAATGTGAGAGTAGCTCTGGAACTCCAGAAGTCTCAATAGGTGTACGAAGTGAGGGTGGTCTTGAAGACTGTATTTCCTTCCCCAGTTTTGCAATGATGTTCAGAGAAAGAAGCAAGTTACATGCATATATACATTCAGTATAATACCATTTATATATAAAAAAAAAATCCAAACAGGCAAAACAGTGAGGGCCCTGCATCTCTCCATGTAGGTTGTACACTACACAATTTTAAGGAGCATTTTCTCTATCACAACCTTTGTAAACAGTGCCTCCCTAGACTTGCTCAAGCACACACTGCTAAACTGGACAAGGAAGTATCATAACAAATATTTTTAGTAACAGTATAAGGCATACATGACACTGATAATCCCAAAGTCCAGAACACTGGTTATCTCTGGGGGGGGGGGGAGGGGAAAACAATCAAGAAGGCACACATAGGGGATTTCAGTTACAGCTGTAATTTTCTTTCTTAGACCGGGTGGTGGGTGCCTGGGTATTCTTTATATTACTGTTTTTTTGCTGTTTCATATGCATGGAATATTTCATTTTTTAAAACTCTGTACTTAGGGGACAAAAGGAGGAAAATATCCAGAGAAGGAAACAAGGTCAGAGATAGAGATATAAGGAAAAAATCAGCAGAGCACAACATCAGGGAGATCAAAAGAGGAGTTTTAAATAGGACACAATGTTGGCAGTGCTGCAAGGAGCCAAGGAGGATAAGAAGTGATTTGTGGATTTGACAATTAGATCGTTTTGATCTTTAAAAGAGCAGTTTCAACAGATCAGTGAGGGTTAAATCAGATTGCAGGAGGTTGATGAGAGAGCAGGAAGTGATGTGGAAACAATGAGGGTTGAAGTTCAGCAGTAACGGAAGTGGGACGGGAGCTGCAACTGCAAAAATATCATGGCTAAAGGCAGGCAAGAGTCTCGAAGGACTGAATGCTCATGACCCTTAAATTCTTATGTAGAAACCTAGCCTCCAAAGTGATGGTATTAGGAGGTGGGGTCTTTGGGAGGTGATTAGTAATGAGGGTAGAGCCCTCATGAATAGGATTACTGCTCCTATAAAAGCAACCCAGAGAGCCCCTACTCCCTTCTGCCACATGAGGACAGAGTGAGAAGACAGCCATCTATGAACCAAGAAGTGGGTCTCACCAGATGACAAATTTGTCAGAGCCTTGATCTTGGACTTCCCAGCCCCAGAACTGTGAGAAACAAATGTCTGCCATTTATAAGCCATCTAGTCTCTGGTATTCTGTTATAGCAGCCTGAATGAATTAAGGCAAGAGTCTTTTTTGTTTTGTTTTATTCTTAAGGAAGGAGGATACTTGTAAGCCGGTGGTAGAGAGAGAGAAATTAAATATTGGAAAGAAAAACACAATTTCATTGTCATTCTTTGGGAATATTTACTCTCTTTCTTCATGTACATTCTAGAAGACTAGCTGGAAGTGATTTAAGTAGTTTCCTTATCAAAGTCTTAAGCTCCAAAAAAAAAAAAAAAAAAGGATTTATATGTTTGGAAATTTGAGTGCATTTCTCTATCAGACACAAGTAAAAAGGATGGTTGTTTTCCATGCTAGTCTTTTTAACCCACACAATGTAAGCAATAGGCTAAAACCTGTGAATCTACCTTATTCTCGTAAATGTGCCTTATTTTGACCAGCTGACAAAATAGTCATAAGACAAAATTAGGAAACAACAGACTTTAAAGGCTTTATCTGGAACTCAGGTGCTTGAGTGAAACAGGGATGAGGGTAGGAACAACTAGATTGACATTTTTGTTAAGAATGCTCTGAAGGGGCCTTAAGTTGCTCAAAGCCTCTAATCATGATGGCCATGGCCCTTTTGTTCGAGGCCAAAACTGAGATAGGAACTAGATATGTCAGGTTGTTCCTCCAAGTTTATGTTTGTACCTACTGTTTTTCACAGAGCTGAGCATCTGTGAAAAAAACCTTGAACCTGTCCATGGCTGTGGTAAGTCCTAGGCATGCATAGGGTTGCAGTGGAGGTGGTGAGGGGAAGAGCAAAGTCCCTCAGAGGGAATTTCTCCTTTAGGAATAAGTCTGGCCTGGCACACAATGAAGCAATAGGGTGGGAGGGTCTGAATGAAGCATGGCCCCTGCGTGGGGAGATTGCTGGTACATGAGCTGTTTCATGAAACCCTGTAACATTTTGCATCCAAGCAACTCTGTTTTTTGAGATCCCAACACACACTCACACACACACACTCACACACAACAATCACATCACAGAGGACAGAAGTTGCCTCCCTCTTACTACACTTAAGACTAAGCAGAACAGGGGCCAGGATGAAAGATCTGGGTCCATATCAACACTGGCATAGCCTCCATAAAGTTAGTTGCTTGCAAAGTATCTCAGTAACCTGGAAGTACTTGGTCAGGAAGGCTAGCAGCAAGTAGCTGCCAAGAGCAATAGTGGTCCTGGTTCTATGTAAGGCTTGGGGACTCACCTCTACACTAGAGGGGAGGGGCAAATAGGTAGGACAAGACTTTGCACTGTGGAGGCTAGGCATGCAACCGATGAAATCTGGGAATTAATATTAATACAAGCTCATTTATATACACAGACAGCGAAGGCTTGGGCTCATTTGAGCAACACGTCTACATTTGGAGCAATTACAGCTTCCTTTCTCTTGATTCCTGTGAATCAGAGGCTACTCTTATTCACTCTCATTAAGGTCGTTTTCAGCTCACAAATGGAAGACCACAAAATTTCTTCAAAGCAAAAGTTTTTTCTCATTCTGTATAGATTCTTGCTATCTTAATTTCACAATCCTGCCCAGTCTTCTCAAGTTATTTTTATCTTGCTTTTGTAGATTCTTATGCAAACAAGAATGTTCTTCAGCTGGATGGAGTCATTCTTCAGATGCCCACATTCTGGCCTCTCACAGACCTCATGGCTTCACCCCTCATCAACAGGGCACTGTGGTTGGTGAACCAGGCTTGCGGTCCACATTCTAACTGAGAATGATCATTCAAAACATACATTTGGTAGACTTAACCTAATCTTCCAAATGTGCAGTCACAGGCCACCAAAACCAGGCAGGGTGAAGAAACCACAGGAAAGAGGGAGCTCCCTATACCCCAAAAATGTGAAAGGAGGCTAAGCTGCCCTCAGGTTGAGGTGAGAAGTTCAGTGTCTGCCCCACCAACTCCTCAAAAATTTAAAAAGCTGCCATTTCCATCAAAGGAATGAAAACAGAAAGAGGGAGCCACAGGATGGCAGGAAACCCTGAATTCCAGCAGCAAACAAAAACTAGCCAGTCTGTCAGCCAAAGTACGGGAATCAAGGAAATGAGAAATGGAAGAGGGTTTTTCCTGCATAACAGTGAGAAGGGTAGAGAGGGTGAACACTGTCAGGAGGAGAAAGAAGGTAGGGTAGTGAGGGGAGAGCAAGAGGGAAATGGAGCAGAGTGGAAGGAGGGGATAAAGCACTATCAGTGTGACCATTTTTATACAAGGGACTTGAGAAATCTAATATAAAGGACAAGGCTATCCATAACAACTTTGTCAAAGAACCAACATGGTGGACCCACTCCTTCCATATCTAATCTCTGCAGCAATTGCTGACTTGTGTAGAAAGAAAAACTACCCATAATTGAATTTAAATTTTAAAAAAAGCAGAACTACCCAATATCATGAATTTCACAGATTCCCATCTAATATATGAATTCAAACTGTGCTTGTGGAAGGCACGGAGTTGTGCAGGAGAAATAGGGCAGCAAGCATCCTATGGATTTCAATGATCCCATGGGATATCTATTGAGAACAGGCTGTTATGATCCATGATCCCACTTGTAGGTGGTCTAGAATGGTTACTCAATCACCTATATTACTTGATTTTAAATTTAAATGCTCTCTGTGTTTACACTGTTTATATAAATAATATATTGCTATGGTCGTTAAAAGTCAGCATATCAGTATTCTGGATTAGGATGGAATAGCATACTATCTGGAACAAATAAGACTGTTGTCAGTCAAATGTGTTTTATTAGCTGTGTGATTCCCTTGTGCCAGAGGCCAAATCCATGTCTCCCCCCACTTTTTTAAAATTTAAATTCTAGTTAGTTAACATACAGTGTAATATTGGTTTCAAGAGTAGAATTTAGTGATTCATCACTTACATATAACACCTAGTGCTCACCATAACAAGTGCCCTCCTTAATACCCATCACTCATTTAGCCCATCCCCCACCCACTTCCTTCCATCAACCCTCAGTTTGTTCTCTATAGTTAAGTGTCTCTTATGGTTTGTTTCTCTCTCTCTCTCTCTCTCTCTCTCTCTCTCACTTTTGCCCCTTCCCATATGTTCATGTTTAGTTTCTTAAATTCCACATAGGAGTTAAATCATATGGTATTTGCCTTTCTTGGACTGACTTATTTTGCTCAGCATAATACATTCTAGCTTTGGTCACATCGTTGCGAAAGGCAAGATTGCATGCTTTTTGATGGCTGAGTAGTATTCCATCGTATATATATACCACCTCTTCTTTATCCACTCATCTGTTGATGAGTGGATGTCATCGGACATTTGGACTCTTTCCATAGTTTGACTATTGTTGATAATGCTTCTATAAACATTGAGTACATGTAGCCCTTTGAATTTGTATTTTCGTATACTTTGGGTACATACTTAGTAGTGCAATTGCTGGGACATAGGGTAGTTCTATTTTTAGCTTTTTGAAGAATCTCCATACTGTTCTCCAGAGTGGCTGTACCAGTTTGCATTCCCATCAACAGTGAAAGAGGGTTCCCCTTTCTCCATATCCTTGCCAGCATCTGTTGTTCCTTGTGTTGTTAATTTTAGCCATTCTGACTGGTGTGAGGTGGTATTTCACCATGGTTTTGATTTGTATTTCCCTGATGATGAGTGATGTTCAACATCTTTTCATGTGTCTGTTGGCCATCTCGAGGTCTTCTTTGGAGAAATGTCTGTTCATGTCTTCTGCCCATTTCTTAACGGATTATTTGGTTTTTGGGTGTTGAGTTTGAGAAGTTCTTTATAGATTTTAGATACTAACCTTTATCAGTATGTCATTTGCAAATATCTTCTCCCATTCCATAAGCTGCCTTTTAGTTTTGTTGATTGTTTCCTTCACTGTGCAGAAGCTTTTTATCTTGACAAAATCCCAGTAGTTCATTTTTTTCCCTTGCCTCCAGTGATGTGTCTAGTAAGAAGTTGTTGTGGCTGAGGTCAAAGAGGTTACTGATTGTGTTCTCCTGTAGGATTTTGATGGTCTCCTGTCTCACATTTAGGTCTTTCATCCATTTTGAATTTGTGTAAGGTCTGAGAAAGTGGTCCAGTTTCATTCTTCTGCATGTTGCTGTCCAGTTTTCCCAACACCATCTGTTGAAGAGTCTCTTTTTTCCATTGTATGTTCTTTCTTGCTTTGTCAAAGATTAGTTGACCATATAGTTGTGGGTCCATTTTTGGGTTTTCTATTTTGTTCCATTGATCTATCTGTCTGTTTCTGTGCCAGTACCATACTGTCTTGATGATTAGAGTCTTGTAATATTGCTTGAAGTCCAGAATTGTGATGCCTCCAGTTTTGCTTTTTTCAAGATTCATTTGGCTATTCAGGGTCTTTTGTGGTTCCATACAAATTTTCGGATTATTTGTTCTAGCTCTGTGAAAAGTGCTGGTGGTATTTTGATAGGGATTGCATTAAATGTGTAGATTGCTTTGGGTAGCACAGACATTTTAAGAAATCCATGTCTTCTCAAAAACCATGGGCTGAGTCTGCCACACAAGGGAAACAGGACTGATGTTGCAGAACCTCTGATCTCCAGCAGGTATCTTTCCAGTTCTATTCCCTCTTGTTCTGGATTCCTAGAACCCACCCTTTGACTCACCTCCTGAGTTCTCTGACCCTTCTTTTTCAGCAGCTTCCCTTCCCCTGCCTTTGCTAGTGACCTTCATTAGAGTCACCCTACCACACCTTCTCACAACCATTTTCCTTCAGCAGCTGCTGCTTGGCAGTCTTTTCCCCTAGTATGCACAACATCTATAGGCTTCCATGACAGTGGCCGTGCTCTAGACTAGCTGATCAATAAAAGTCATACCAAATAAATTATAATACCTTTGTTGTCTCCAAGACTAATTTTGACCATTTTTCTTCATACCTTTTAGGAATCCCAAAAGACCCCCTGAAATTACACAAATCAAGTGTAAAACCTCATACCCATAGGGTATGTAGGTAACATAAATGATTAAAACAAATGGATAGGGAGACACTAAGACATGATGGGGACTGAGGCAAACTAGAGCACATGCTCCATCTCATGAAGGTACAGCCCAAATTCAGCTTGAACTAATTGTTATGTGGGAACAAACTAGAGCCCACTCATCACAGATCCTTTGACTTTTTAAGAAATCTCCTATTTTTTTTAATGCTGGCAACTAATTTAACATTCAATATATATATGCTGTACGAACCAACACTATGAGGTACAAAAGAAAGGCATCTGTAACCCCAGTTTGTGGCATGTGATATGTTGGTTAATAATAGAAATGTCAATAGGGCATTTACCTGTGAATCTGTGATGGACGGCAGCAGTCAGATAATGACCATGGGCCACATCATGACTCTCCATCTTCTATCATGTTCTGATGAGGAGCACAGAGAAATGAATCCTAGATGGAAGCTACACATTTTTTTCTCCTGGTTTTCTTCTCTTCCTGGTTAGGTAAAAAAGGAAAGAGAGAGATCAATAACGTATTTTAGGGGCACCTCAATCAGGCTATATAACCGTGAAGTGAATTCTGGTTCCAAAGTAACATGTGGCCAGAGAGAAAATAAATTCATATCTCTGAACCCAGGGAGTCTCTGTGGGTCTCAAAACCATTTGAGGGAGGGAGGGTTCAAAGTGAACACACTGTTAGCTGGAGCCTTGCCTCTGATTTTCTAGCAATTAAGGTACTCGAAGAGTGAAACTTACACAAATGTGACAGGGAGACTTGTGCTTTTCTTCTTACGTGCACCAGTGACCATGTGCCTTTCCCAAAGGATTCCTATTAGCTTTGCACCGCCCCCCAAACCCACACTTATGCCCTTAATTCACCACCTCCCAAGCATTGTGCTTAGGCTCAGGTTATATGAATAAGCTTGCTAAAACTCTAATTGTTTGAGCCCCTGGCTATCAGGTGGGCATAATCACAGCTGGAGTCCCTCAGCCTGTCACCTCTGGCCACAAGCAGTCCAATCTGTTTATCTTAATGCAGTACAAACTATTATTATTTTTGATGTGCCACAATGAAGAAAAGATCAGAAAGCACAGCTAATGCCTCTGTCTGTAGGGTTCTTTTTTTTTTTTAATTTTTTTATTATGTTATGTTAGTTACCATACAGTACATCATTAGTTTTTGATGTAGTGTTCCATGATTCATTGTTTGCATGTAACACCCAGGGCTCCATGTAATACGTGCCCTCCTTAATACCCATTGTCCGTAGGGTTCTTTATGGATGGGTTTGCCTTGGATGTGACCTTCACCTCTGTCATGTCATCTGCTGCTCAGATCACCCCTTCAGGATTGAGGCATTTGTTTCCCTAACCTCTGGGAGCGTTGGCAGCTGAAGCTCTTGGCTGAGTCCCTCATTGGGGCTCATACTCTGCTGAAGAGAGCCTAACTCAAGGTCACCTCCCTCCTCAAGGACAGCCTACAAGCAATGACTGTTCAAGGATAGGAGAAGGGAATGAAATCCTGGCTCTCATTGTCCAATTCTAGTCAAGTTTGAAGAGTGACCCCAACCCCTGAGCTCCTGTAAATTCAACTGAGGCCTCTGGTTCAATACATCATTGTTTAATTTCCCTTTCTGCCCAATCCTGCCTTCTTCCCTTCCGGCAGGTGCCGATTCCAGGAGCACACCCCATAAGATTCCTGCTTGCAAATCTCTATCTCTCAGTTGGCCTCCCAGAACCCACCCGTGACGGCCTCTAACTCAACCTCTCTTTCAGCCCCTCTGGAAACAGGTAGAAACATCCTTCCCATCTTGGATGAATCTCATTTCAACATCCATTTCCCACATAGGTCATGAAGTCTGTCTATTTTCATTACATTGACTTCTTTAGGGAGGTTTAGAAAACAAGTTTTATACAGTGGGGAAGAGAAGTGAATCCGGATTACAGGAAGTAAAAGTTCCCATTCTAACATCCTCCCTCCATGTCAGGCCAACTACAAGCATCAGAGGTTGCTATCCAGGGGTACACTCAGGATTGGATTGTCCATGCTATTATCCTTAGATAATAATTACAATAATAATAACTATTACTGCCATCAACCATATACCTGTTATGTCATAAGCTCCATAAGTTTTTAAATATAATATCTTTAATTTTTCCAACAAACTCAATGAGTAAAGTATTATTAACCTTTTCTATAGGCCAATAAAGTGAGGAGAGTCAAACTGCCTGAGGCCACACCATTTGGAACTGGGATTAAACACGGGATTCAAGTCTAATCAAGTTCCTCTGCACCAATACTCCCTGTCCTTTATTGTTCCCAGCTCCCAGATGTTCGCAGTTCGTAGTTTACTTTGGAGGGAAAACGCCATGAGGGCAGATATTTTTGTTCTCAACAACAGTGGCTGGCATGTGGCAGATGTCCAATTAGTTCTTTGTTTGTTTGCTTGTTTAAATGAGTGAATGAGATCCAGACTCACAATCCTGCCAGAGTGGACTCAAGCATCAAAGAACACTGAGGAATATGTATGTCTGATTTCATTTGTTTCTGAGCACGCAGCTGCTGCTAGCTCATACAGTGTGTCCAAATTAGAAAAGGAGCCCCTTTCTCAAGACAGGTTTATCCACCTATCAGAAAACTGTCCCTCTACATGGATTTGTTAAAACAAGACACTTAAATGCCATTTACTCAGAAACAATAACTACACAGATCTATGATATCTATGTTGTGGATACTGTCCTCTCTAATGTGGCACTCTGTGCACCAGACAACCCACACAGCCATGTCTGTCTACGACTGGCCAGTCCTAGTTTATGGTTTTGTCTAACTAGGTACTGGAGGCAGATTTGTCTTATTTTCTGACAGCTGGACTCTAACTCACATTTGTTTTTAATTCCCCACTCAACTACCTTTTGTCAACTTTGAGATAATGGCCAAAGTCTCAGAAAGTTTGCTGGATGATAGTCTCAGCATTACCCAGGCTCCCCCCTCTGTAAGGTTCCTGCTTTCAGAGAGCTCTCTTATCATTCTTTGATGGAGAGCTATTTTCAAGAGCTATACAATTTCCTGACATTCTTCTTTGCTTGTTGAAGACAGATTCTCTTGAGAGAGTACAATATCTTAAGTACTTTAAAAACACTGTGAATGCCATCGCCTCCTTTCTGAGTCAGGCTTTCTTTCTCATCAGTAATCTTCCCCTCTGACCTGCTTTTTACAGTCTGTTTTACTCCCTTTGTCCCAGACAGATGAAACAACTGGTCTGGAAAAGGTCAAATTCAGCATGCCAAAATAATATATATTTCTACATTTCCAATGAAAAGAAAGACAAATTGAAAGACAACATTAACCAATCTGTCTCTGAGGTTCTTGAGGAAGAAATGCCAGAAATGTGAAATTGTGAATAGTCTTTGATCAGGGATGCCCAGATGCCAATATACAAACCAACAGAGCATTTTATTTTTTATACAGTTCTTTACAAACAAAGGCCAGGAGAAAAAGTGAAACAAAAGGAATGTAACAGGCCACCCCACTATTAAAAAATGTAATAAAGCCAAGGCAAATCTGACAGGAACCAAAAATCTCATTGGCCTAATTCCAAAGATACTAAAGTGAACATGATTTGGGTATATAAATAGGTCACAGTAAATAAATACCAACTTTTTTTGATGATCAGTTCAGCCCACTTGCCATGGCAACTAAACTAAATCTTAATATCCCAAACAGACCTAAGTTATTCCCACATTTGAGAAACCACTGCATTTTGTTTGTTCTTCTGTGTGGAATATTTAACGTGTTATATGGAATTTTCATCTTACTCATCCATCTTTTCCCCACTGGATTGGTATTCCTTGTGGCAAGAACTACATTTTACACATTTTTATATTACCAGTGATGAGTATAATGCCTGGTACATCATGGATGTCACCAATGTTTTGTGGGAGTCAGTTATATATTTCTATGGATGGAATGTTTGTGTCTCCTCAAAATCCATATGTTGAAGCCTTAATCCCTAATGTGAGGGTATCTGCGCCTGGGTGGCTCAGTCATTAAGTGTCTGCCTTCAGCTCAGGTCATGATCCCAGGGTCCTGGGATCCTGCTCAGCGGGAAGCCTGCTTCTCCCTCTCCCACTCTGCCTGCTTGTGTTCCCTCTCTCACTGTATCTATCTCTGTCAAATAAATAAAATCTTAAAAAAAAAAAAAGAAGAGATCATGAGAATGGAATCCCCATGATGGGATTAGTGCCCTTATAAGAGAATAAAGAGAGTAGAGCCCTCTTTTGCCACCATGTGAAGATGTTACAGGAAGGCAACCATCTGCAAACCAGGAAATGGGCCCTCACCAGAACCCATCCATGCTGGCACCCCGATCTCAGACTTCCAGCCTCCAGAACTATGAGAAATAAATGTTTGTTGCTTAGACCACGCCGTTTGTGGTGTTTTTGCTATAGTAGCCCAAGCTAAAGCAGATGTTTCTCCAGTGATGCAAAGGAATCAGACATCTGATTCTTTGTTCTTTATTATGAAACCTTGCTTCTGGATAGTAAAGGAAGAGGTGTCATTAGCAGCATCCCAAAGAACAATGTCCATAATAGAATATTTTTCCCTCACACTGTCATTAATATATTGATTTCTTTTCATTTTTCCTGAATTTGCTAAAATTCACCCATTTCTGAGAAATCTTTGTGCATTGTCCTCTTGTGTACAATGACTGAAGCAATGAAATACAGGGGCCTAGCAGGCATCTGTGACCCTCACCATATTGGGCATGAAGCAAATGAGCAGAATTTTCCTAACCGCTATACCAAGAAGATGTTTAGTGATGCTATACAGCAAGTGCCATGTACTACACAAATGAAGCCTCTCAGAAAGAAACCCTGCCCATCAAAGGACTTCTAACATCTCCTATCATTCTGCCATATTCAAGGATAATCCAGCAGAGGGTTTACAGACGCCCACCATGGAGAATACATACTCTGTGGAAATAGTATAGTTTCTAGCACAATCCAGTACAGAACATTGTGATCAGGATGGTAGTAAACTTTACAGCTAACACTCAAAAGCACTTACTATCTGCTAGGCACTTTGTTAGGGACTTGCATCCTTGGAACCACCCAGGGAAGTAGGCACTCTTGTAATCTACATTTTATGGATAAGAAAACAGGTTTATTAAACAAGTTAGTAATTCCCCTAATATCTCATGGAAAGTTAAGAAGCACAGCCTTAAACCCTAGTCCGTTTGCTGGAACACCATACTTTGAGCAAGAGCAGAAACAAAATTTAGTGCAGTAAAACAATACCAAAGCCCACCAATATATTCGGGTTCTTCTCTTCTACTGAACATGTGGATGGATTACATGGCCTTACCCATTTAAGTTAATCTTGGTCTACTTTGGCCAATGACAGAAGCATTTAAGATCAAGAGTGCAATTCTCTACTTCTCCCACCTCAGCAAAGCCTGAAGCCCATGTTGAGATGGCAGCATCATCCAATGCCCACTTCAGTTATGGGACCAAGGATAATAGAGAAGGAAGGGCCTCCTAGTGGGCCAAGCCAAGGGCTGTGGAGATCGATGGACTGAGAGACTTTCCTGGGGATCAGAATGGAGCTCAGTCTAGGAATATACCTTACCAGCACATGCCAATGAGTTTTCAGGATTGCTCCAAACCAGTTACTGCCATGTGTCTCTCTCATTCTTCCTCTTACAGAATGTGAATGTTTATTGAAGTTATCCTGTCCCTGTTCTACTGGGAGGGCACAAGGGGACAGGCAGATGACTTGTCTTTTTAGTTCACAGAGTTTCATAGGGATCTGGGATTCTCTCTTTTGCAGAATGTTATGATCTAAATGTTCATATGTTGAAATCCTAACTCCCTGGATGATGGTATTAGGAGGTTGGGTCTTTGGGAGATGATTAAGTCACGGGGGCAGAACCCTCATGAATGGGATTAGTGCCCTTATAAAAGAGACTCAAGAAAGTTCCTTTTCTTACTAAGTGAAGACACAGCAAAAAGGTGCCATCTTTGAACCAGGAATTGGACTCTCACAAGACACCAAATCTGCTGATATCTTGATCTTGGACTTTCCAACCTCCAGAACTATGGGAAATAAATGCCTCTTGTTTATATGCTACTCCATCCCTGGTATTTTATTACAGCAGCCCAAACAGACTAAGAAACAGGGCATAGGAGCAGACTG
>NW_024423564.1:41909886-41982556 GCF_017311325.1 Ursus maritimus
TAGGGAAAAAAAGTGAACCTAATACTTGATTGCCAGATTATGGTAAGCATTATAAGTACTGCCCAATATTTGTCTTCTCCTCTTCTTCTAGGAATACTAGAGGACTGTACTTCTCTCTCTCTCTCTCTCTCTCTCTCAAAGTTAGGTATAGCCAATGGTTTGTGTTGCCAATGGGACAGGAGCAAAAATGATGTGTCATTTCTGGGCGGATGTGTTTAAGATTCAGTACATGATCATCCATGCTTATTTCCCTTGTCAGAGCAAACCCTGAAAACTTGTGTTGAAAAAGCATGTTAGAAGATGATAAATCCTTCATGGGCCTGGGCCCCTGGATGACCATTGAGAACACTGTCCCTGCCAACACAAGTTAGATGTATAGTATTAGGGGGAAAAAAGGGAAAACTTGGTTATTCTAAACACAGAGTTTGAAGTTTGTCTGTTACCACAGCCTACTCTGATAGTACCCTAAAACTTGGCATTATGAGAGCCCTGAAACTTAAGTTTGTATCCCAGCTCAGACTGGACTATGTGTGAGAAAAGCAGCCTAAAATGAACCTAGAAGAGAGCCTAAAATGAATCCGAATTCTTCATTAGCACACTGATGAGCACCTGCTCCTTAGTGAAGAAGAGGTGAAATAGAGTAGAGTTTATTGTAAATGCACGTAGACAGTAAAAGATATAGAGTTT
The DNA here is from genome assembly GCF_017311325.1 of Ursus maritimus. NCBI lineage: Eukaryota > Metazoa > Chordata > Mammalia > Carnivora > Ursidae > Ursus > Ursus maritimus. Next base: position 41,910,574 of record NW_024423564.1, read on the forward strand.
AGGGAGCCACTCGTTTGCCAAAGCAAAGCAAAGCAAAGCAAAGCAAAGCAAAACAAAACAAAACAAAACAAAACAAAACAAAACAAAAACCTGTATCTTCAAAATGTACTGAGTTAAAGATCCCTTTAGGGATCTCCAAAGAGAACAATTTCCAGGTAAGAAACTCCTAGAATAGCAGTATTTTTCATAACGTGGCATGTGAACACATTATATTAGAACCACTAGAGTCCTTTTTCAAATCCAAATCCCTAGGCCCTACCACTGAAACTCACTGCTTTAGCAAATTTTATTTCAAGGAGCCTTATTTCTGTTGAGTAGGCCACATAATATGCTCTGATTTTTCCTAGAGTTACATAACTTCAATGCAGTAGTCCCACAATCCCTTTAGGTCAATAAATGTTTTAAGACCATTCACAGTTCCTTAGGAGTTAATGCCCAAACTAATACTAAAAGTAAATTATAATCATCTGGCCTTTGGGCAGGCATTCTTTGTGGACTTGGAATAAGGAAGAATCCATTTCAATTACCAGTGAAATTATATTTGAAATATCCTTTGGTACTATTGTCAAGAATATTAAGCACCAACCATATTCTTAATTTTAGCTATCATTCTGGGTATTAAGTATACAAAGGTGATGGTCTCATTTCTCAAGGAATTCTACAAACACCTAAGCAAATATACTTGATTCCCATTATTTGACATTAGTATGTTCTATAAAGTCACCACAAACCCTGACCTAGTGAATACTGAGCCACTGCTCCTAAGAAATACAGGGTTAAGTTCCTGCAAGCCTCTGGTTGCCATTTTTGTCATCTGATAAATACATAACCTTGTTTTATATGTGTTTCTGTTTGAAGACAACTTACTCGATATACACTGTTGGTTAATTAATGTTGAATTCATGGCTCAAGCTTCAGCAAAGCTTATGCAACACATGTGTTTTTCTCTGTAAGGCACATCACAGTCTTCTTGCACTTAGCTATACTACTCAACACTTCAGCACTATGCTTGGTGGGGGGCATTTTAAACAACAAAATCACCAACAAAAAGCACAAAAATGTGAAAATGTATTACAAATTATACCACCAAAAGGACACTTGTTCAGAATATGAGAGCTGAAACAAGAAGGGAAAGCATGGCTAGTGTGACCTCAGCTGGGAACATTCACGATGAGTGGCTCAAATTTTTTGCTTCTGTGAATGTACCCGCAGGTGACCATGAAAGGTTCACAAGTATTGATTTGCAGATTGCAGATACATTTTAGCAAGTAGGAAAATTGCTAAATATGGAACTGTGAATAAATGAGGAGAGACTGCATATACACCCATAACTTGCTAATGCTATAACGGAAGAGCAGACAAGGTACAATGGGAATGCAGAGGAAGAAAAGAATTTGGTGGGTGGGGATGGCGGGAGGCAGAAAAGCCATCAGAAAGGAAGTAATGTTTAGCAAGGACCTGTAATAGGTAAATAAGAAGAGAGTGTTCCAGGAAGAGGAAAATGTGTGTGGGAAGAATGAGATTGAACAGACTAGTGGGCAACAATCCTGAAAGGTCTTGCATTCCATGTTAAAGGGGTGAGATTTTATCCTCTGTAAAGACCAGCAAAAGATAGCCTAGTTACTGGAGTAGACTCTCCCAATTTGCATTTCCCTTCTATTTGCCACCTTGCTACCCCACTGCCAAGTACCAGGAGTGTATAAATGATTATCTTCAAAACAGCAATTGTTTGCCTATTCCTTTTGTAATTTCTCCTACTTAAATTTCATTTCTAAGCATGGCTTGCCTGAAAGCATCACATTATGATTTACTCAGTGAGTAATCTCACATTTAGGAGACAATGTTTTGGCAATGTTTTGATTAGATGAGAATCCAAGGCACAGAACATGACATGAATCAATAGCTGTCTAATCCTCAGATAACTACAACTCAATCAAATAAAACCAGTCAGAGTGGCTATGATGTCTACTGTGTATCACTAGCATGCTTTTAACTAAGAAGGGGAAATACCATCAAGGAGTGAGTTCCTGTGTATCTGGAGAGGGTCAATCAATTCAAAGACTGAGCAAGTTAACTGGCCTACTGACTGAGTGGAATTTACATAACTGGGGGCCCTGTAGCTGTTGTTGTCATTGTTTTAAGTACCTGGGGTCCTTTGGTTGCTTTGCTAGCCTTAGAGAGTGCTTAAGCAGGCCTGTCTTTCATTCTCCAAATGGAAATGCCACAGTTACCCCATTCTCCAAACGGAATTGCCACAGTGGCCACCAGGCAGCAGTTCAGGCCACTCTCACCTATCACCTCTTTCATTATTATAACCCCTTAATTGTCCTTCCTTAAGCTAGTCTTACTTTCTCTCCCAGCCATTCTCCATACTTCTGCCAGAGTAACTTTTTTTTTTTAAAGATTTTATTTATTTATTTGACAGAGAGAGACAGAGAGGGAACACAAGCAGGCAGAGTGGGAGTGGGAGAAGCAGGTTTCCTGCTGAGCAGAAAGCCCGATGCAGGGCTCGATCCCAGGACCCTGGGATCATGACCTGAGCCGAAGGCAGACGCTTAACAACTGAGCCACCCAGGTGCCCCCAGAGTGACATTTTTAAAGTAATAAAACAACACATTACTTCACAGCTTAGAAATCTTCCAAGACTGTCCTTAGTTCCAAGACCCAGCTTATTCAGGTTTCCCTTACCTCTCTAACACTCAGTGTTTGAGCTAGTGGCTAAAGAGACCACTATTTAATATTCACCTTCCAACCCATGATTTGTCCTGACTCAGGATCTTTGTACACGCTGTTCCCTTAGATCAGAATGTTGTTCCCCATTCCCCACCACAAATTCCTACTTATTTATTCTGTCTTACCTTAGACATCACCTCTTTCAGAAAGCTTTCTCTGACCACCCTATCACTGCCCCCCCACCCCGACCCCAGTGGGGCTTTCATTACTTCCTGTATTTTTCCTAACAAGAGCACAGATCATTCTGTATTATTCCTTTCCATTTATTTGACTATCTTCTCCCATTAGACTGTATACTTCACCAGAGCAGGGACTATATCCTATTCACCCTTGTATTTCAAGAGCCAACATAATGTTCATAAATGTTTGTTGAATGAGTAAATGAACAGTGAGTGAATCAATACAGACGTCGCCCTCTGAAGACAAGACACAGGATTTAGAGTCTGAAAAAATGGGCGTGAGTTCCATTTCCACTAGTTACTGGTATTTGATCATAGCCAAGTCACTTATTCTTTCTGGTACCCAATTCTTACCTTTAAAATAGAAAAGACAGTAACACCTCCTTCGTAGAATGGTAGGAGGCACTACCATGCATAAATAGGCACTAAAAACTGACTTGTTAAATACATGTTAGTTATTACACATATAGAAAATATACATTTTTGTTGTTTGGAGGATTAATTTTTTTAACCACTAATTTCATTTAAAAAGAGAGTTTAATTTGGTGCTGTGAGTGCAATTTTATTTTATAAATGAAAATCATTGTACTGTGACTAGATTAGGATATTGGGACTCTCATGAAATGCAGCAAGAAATTGGAAATGCTCTTTAAAAAAAAAGGAGAGGCTAAATGGAGGGATGTTATAATTCCAAGGTTCTAGCATTCACTGAAAAAAAAAAACCCTAAGAAATATACTATGCAAAGATTAAAAAAACAACTCTACCCAGGATAAAAGAAATATGCTCCGTGATGACTTTATCTGCTGACACTGAAGCAATAATTTATAGCCAACACATTTTCTGTGTGGTCAAGTGGAAAACTGGACATTGCGGATGGTCTTGGGGCATGTAGACAATGGACATTCTACTCTTCAGCTCATTCAACCATACAGAACTCTCAGCTCACTTTTCCAAAGACCCTGCACAGAAAGCTTTGTAGGGCAAGAACCCAGCTTCACTAAATGACTGGAGGAGCTAACAGACAATCATGCTTATCTGAAAACCGACACAGAGTATTTCTCACTGCTGGTTTTCAGACCATTTCCAAATCTACTTCTTTTTCAATTTCTAGATCAGCAATTATTTAAAGTTTGGGGAACTGGCTGGTTTATCAGTATATGACCTACCAGTGAACTCCAATATGGAACGACTAAGTTGCTTCAATAAAACAAGGGCCTTATTCAAACCAATTCCTGCCCCCAGACCTCAACTGTAAATGAAAGCCATGTCAGCAGGTGGATTTTTCAGTTGCTGTTCTCACTAAATTGCAAAGATAAGGTCTGACAGTCTAGAAAATATTTCCCAATTGTTTCCTCTGAGCTCTAATAACAGATTGGGCAGGCCCTCAGCTCCCCTCTTGTTTATGTTCATCTCTGCATATCCGTCTTGCTTCAACTCTTCTTGTCTATTTGCCCCTGTGGTCTTAGAGGAGAAGCTGTCCATCTTTCTCAGAAGATTATGCTTTCCTGTGAGCTCTGTGCTACTTTGTCTTTCTATCTACTAGATGGGAAAAGATAGTCAATAAACTTATTAATTGATTGCGATCCATTAATACATTCTTCTGTGGCATCTTCAGTAACTACATTGGCCCATATTTGATACACTGAAACATGCCCACGTTTTCCCTATCTTAAAACAAACAATAAGAGCCACTCAGCCAATTAATTTGAACAAATACTTACTTGCACTTAGATATGTTCGAAGAACTATGATGGTGCCTTGTGGAACACAAAATAAATAAGATAGCCTCTTCCTGAAGGACCTTCTGGTCTGGCCCAAGAGATGAGACACATAAACAGTAAGATTCTGACTTGAAGAGTCTGTCGCTTCTGCAGACCTGTGTGAGCTGTTCATTCTCTCCAAACCTCAGTTTCCTTGTCTTTAAAACAGAAGCAAGGGGATTACTGTGGGACTGAATGCATTAATGAATGTAAAGCACTGAGTACAGTGTGGTTCAAGGTAAACGTCAAGTAAGTGTTTTTAAAAAATAAATTGAATACATATAACATGGCACAAAACCTTGTCTTCCTACAACTACCAAATGACTTGCCAAATTAAATAGATGTTCTATGATGGACAGAACTCGAGTATATCATGCTTAGTGAAATAAGTCAGAGAAAACAAGTATCATGTGATTTCACTCATATGTGGAATTTAAGAAAGAAAACAGATGAACATAGGGGAAGGGAAGGAAAAATGAAATAGGATAAAAACAGAGAAAGGCAAACCATAAGAGACTCTTAACTATAGGGAACAAACTGAGGGTTGCTGGAGGGGTGGTGGGTGAGGGGATAGGGTAAATGAGTGATGGGAATTAAGGAGGGCACTTGTTGCATAAGCACTGGGTGTTATATGTAAGTGATGAATCACTAAATTCTACTCCTGAAACCAGTACTACACTATATGTTAGCTAACTTGAATTTAAATTAAAAAAAAAATCATTCCAACCTCAAAAAAAAAAAAAGAAAAAAGTAGATGTTCTATGATCTTTTCACAAAACGTACTTAATTTTTTTTTAAAGATTTTATTTATTTATGTGACAGAGAGACAGCCAGCGAGAGAGGGAACACAGCAGGGGGAGTGGGAGAGGAAGAAGCAGGCTCCCAGCGGAGGAGCCCAATGTGGGACTCCATCCCGGAACACCGGGATCACGCCCTGAGCCGAAGGCAGACGCTTAACGACTGCGCTACCCAGGCGCCCCAAAATGTACTTAATTTTTATAAAGCATACTAAATGGAGAGCAAATGAAGGATTTTTAAGCAAGAGTCTGACATTTACATTAAATTAATTTATGTTAAAAATAAAAATAAAAGCTAATAAGCTGAGTAATGAGTATCTTCTTGTTTTTCCGAAAGTATAAATAAAATCTATCTCTCCGGCCATTCATCCATCCATCTACCGAGGAGGGACTATGTCAGTCAATCTCTCTGTCTCTATCTATCTATCTCTCTGTCTCTCTATTTATCTATCTCTACTTTTACTTTTTTTCTTTAGGCTTGCGTCTCGAAGTTAAGTGGAACTCATAAAATGAGTATTAAGTGAATTTGGGCACTTTCTATCTTTTTCTATGTCTGGAATAGTTTAAAAACTCTGGAATTATTCTTTAAAGGTTAGCCGAAATTCAGCAGAGAAACTTTCTGATTCCATTGCCTTTTTTCAAAATAGTAATCTTTAGCCGTATTTCCAATGTCTGCTATCGACATTGGTCTATTTAAATTTTCTAGTTCTTCTTATGCCAACTTTGAGGTTTTGTATTTTACTAGAAAAACACCTATTTTCACTAGATTTTCAAATTTACAGTAATCTCCCCCTTATCTGCAGGGGAAATGTTCCAAGACCCCCAGTGGATGCCTGAAACTGCAGGTAGTAGCAAACCCTATGTATACTATGGGGTTTTTTCCTTATACACACATACTTATGATAAATTTAACTTATAAATTAGACACAGTAAGAGATTAACAACAGTAACTAATAATAAGATAGAACAATTACAATATACTATAATAAAAGTTATGTGAATGCAGTGTTTCTCTCAAAATATCTTATCGTATTGTACTGTACTCACCCTTCTCCTTGTGATGATGGGAGATGCTGAAATGCCTACGTGATGAGATGAAGTGAGGAGCTTAACAAAGGCATTGTAACAATGCCTTAGGCTACTACTGACCTTCTAATGACAGAAAGAGGATCATCTGCTTTTAGACCACGGTTGACCAGGGGCAACTGAAACTGTAGAAGATGAAATCACAGATAAGAAGGGACTACTGCATTGCCAAAAAATTGCACAGTGTATTCTCTCTATTGTATCTATAGTATCTTTTGAATCTGCACTTAAGCCTCCTTATTTCTAAACACTTTTCTTTCTCTTTCATCTTCTTTTATGTTGAAGTCTCTGTTCCAGTTCCTTTGCTTGCTTTGTGTTCTTTCTCATGTATTTTCCTTAGTGGGGCATAGCCACAGATATCTTTCCTTCAGCCTGATGAATGAATTATGTCTTGGTTCTGCCTTGGATCTTTGGGTTTTAGTCCTTTTCTCTAAGTTATCTACCACTTCAAATACTGCTTAAGTTCAAAGCCGGTATGATTGTTTTGCCTTTCTAACCACCCTTCTCTTTCCTCTGGAATTGTGACATTTCTCTTTATCCTGGAATTTAGGGCTTTTATCAGGATCTGCCTAAATACATTTTTCCTCTTCAGTCTTTCCAGGAACATGGTATGCACTTCCAAACTATAGTCACGACTTTCTTTTGCTCCTTCATCCCTCTGCTTCTTTTTCTTTAATTGGAATTCCTATAATTTCCATATTAGGTTTTTCATAGATCTTTCCTCAAAGTCTGTTCTCTTATCCATCATGATTTCCATCTCTTTGAAAGTTTGCTCTGTGCTGATAAATTTAATCTTTCAGACCAATATACAGCTCTTGACTGGGACAATGCTCTTTTTCATCTACTGAATGTTTTCATTTATAAGCCATGTTTCAGTTTCAGACAGTCTGTTTTGTGCTCTCCTTGTATATTTTGAATGTTCTTTTCACTGTTTTATTCCTGTTATCCTTTATCTTCTCCAGCAGCTATATTTTAATAGCAGTTGATTCCAAGAGTCATGCTCAGTACACTTCTCTCTACCTGGGCCGCTGGTGTGCCTTATTTTCCTTTGCCTTCTTAGTAGGGCTCAGATGCAGCTGCTGGGGCACCTTACATGGCCAAAGGTCTGAAAATAGAAGAAGACACACTGGTCTCTGCTCTTTTGGGTGTAGAAGGCAGGCAGTCAATCTCCATTCATCATCTCTGTACCCAATTTCCTCCCATTTGTTCATTCTCTGGAATAAAGAAGATTCAGCCCATTTGTTCGACTACTTCTCAACTCCTTGAGATCCAGGGAATCTATGGAACCTGGTATCAACTCTCCCCTGGGATTGACCCAAAGGGAAGATATTCCTACACCAGTTCTCTCCCCAACAGCTGCATGCCATCTTCAGAGCCTTCTTCTGGAAAACCCCCAACCACTTGGCTCAGAAACAGACAGACTGGAGCTGAAAACAAAGAGTTAGAATAAGCCTATATTGAAACCAGCATCTTCCCAGAATCCCATCTGTGTGTTTAGGTGAGTATATGTTTTGTTTGTGGGTATGTGTGGTAAAATGGGTGAGTGTGTTTTAACTAACATTTATTGCACACTTACTAGGTATTCTGGGTTGCATAGTATTCTCCCAAAACTCATGTCTACTTGGAACATGTGAATGTGGCTTTATTTGGAAATAGGGTCTTTGTAGATGTAAGTAGTTAAATTAAGATGAGGTCATACTGGATTAAGGTGAACCCTAAATGCAATTACTGGTATCTTTATTAGAAGGCCAGGTGAGGACACAGAGAGACACACAAGGAGAACAACATGTAATAGTAGAGACAGGGATTGAAGTGATGTGTCTACAAGCCAAGCGTTGCCAGCAACCATCAGATGCTAAAAGGCAAAGAATGATTCAGAGAGAGCATAGCACTGTGGACACATTATTTTTTGATTTCTAGCCTCCAGAATTTGATAGAATAAATTTCTGTTGTTTTAAGCCAGACAGTTTGTGGTGATTTCTTACAGCAGCCCTAGGTAACTAAAACTCTAGGTTTCAAGTGCAATGTGAAGAACTTTAACCTTACTATCTCATTTAATTCTCTTATCAGTCCTATGAGGTAATGCTATTATTATTATTCCCATTATATAGACTAGGAAACTGAGGCATCAAGAATTTAAGCCTCTTTCCCATCATCAAACCATTAGGAAGTTGTAGAGCCTGGACTCAAACCTAAGCAGGCTGGTTCTTAATCACTGCTCTCTATAATCTCCCATTGCTTTAGGAATTTTAACTCTTTATATGGTTGTTACTACAGGCAAATATGTGCTAAATGCAGCATGTTTTATGGTTGAGGGGATCTGGCTCACTGACATGAGAGAATCTGCAGAGAGCACTTTTCCATACCAGGGGAAAGGAAGCCAGATAACTGTGATTAGGAAAGTGACTCAGTAGCCCCTTCCTTCATTCAGTGTGAGACAGTGACATACAGAGCTACTAGCATCTAACAGTGCTTATGGTCTGACCACTGCCCTTCGCTGGAAACAGTCCTTTTGATGTGTGTTTTCATTGGTTCTACTACACTACTACCCCAGTCATCCCCCACCCCAGAATGTAGTAGTTAGTTGGCAAAGTTCGAAAAACTAAATTGTGTGGCAACTGTGTGTCACAGTTTATGATGCAGTTTCTCAGGGCTACCCAGGTGACAACAATGCACCCTTGCAGTTGGGTACCTTCCTTTCCGCTCCCATAATGCCCTGTATCTGTTGCTGCTACTGCATCGTCTTCACTGTGTGTTACTTTTCTGTTTATCTGTGTCCCTCACAAGAAGGTAAGTTTCTTGGGGGCAGGACGATGTTTACTCATGACTCTATCACCAGCACATGCACAAATGGCTAATAGTTGTATATTATCTCATACTCTTTCATAGTTGCTTCTTTAGAGGATGATTTATTTCCTCAGGCAAACTTTATACCTTGAATGGAGGATTTTGATTAAGCTGGGCTCACGTGAAGTCAGGGGGTTGCCCAAGAGGGTGGAGAAGGCATTCTCAGTGGAGACAACAACACTGACACATCGTACAGAGACAGAATGAGGAGAGCACTAGTAGGAATCAGGTAAGGGAGATTAGCACTGTGATCCGTGTGGCTGGAATTAGAGCCCACATTAGAGAGAAGATGAGAGAACAGCAAGGCTGCCCTTAACATTTAGGAAAGCAGAGAGAGCCGTTCTCTATATATTATGATTTCAGCAACTCCAGCAAGGTCCCTCTTATTGTAGTAAATACCTCCTCAATCGCATTGATGCCTAAAATTAAAGCTTTTTAAGTTATGAAGCTTGTTAAATTCTAAAGGGGATGGGTAAAAAGAGCACAAAAATTCTTATAAGTCATCGTATCTTAATGGCTGTGAATTTATCACATCCTTTGCTGAGAACACAAAATGTGGAGAGGAAAGAACATGAGGATTTTGGATGGAAGATAGGAGGCCCCATGGCAGAAGAAAAAGAAGAAAAAAATATGACTAATTTCAGTTTTGCTTGGAGTTTTGCCCTAGAAATGAGGTGAGGAGTCTGGGGGACAAAGTCTTCAAATACATTTATTCCCTAGAAGACTGTATTTTATTTACATATTAGAAAATCTGGTTTATTACTTTTTTAGAGCTCCCTTTACCAACATTCACCATACCCTAAGAAAAGAAGGAGGCAAATTCCCCAGTGCCTGAGTCACTGAAAGTGAATAAGTATTTTATTTTTATCCCATAGAATAAAGTAGAGAAGTACATTTAAGTGATTTCTACTTTTTCCCAGCTGCTTTTGATCTTACATTAGATTTGCTAGGAGGCCTTTTAGAAAAAGGCACTTCAAGGACAAACAAGTTCAAATCTGATTATTATGTCTTTTGACAATACTTATTAAAAACTGGAAAGACAGAGATGCTGTCAATTTCTCATTTTGGTTGACCTTGCCATTTTCTAATGACATCAGCAGGAATAAGGTATATCTCTGCCAAAGGTAATGTTATTTTTGCAAGAGGATATGTTGGAGAAATTAACTATCTAGTGACTTACAATTTTTTATCTTTATATCACAAAACCAAGGAAAAGAATACAGAATAATATTGGTCAAATATATCTTCATTTAAAGTACATTCTGGCATTTTCACTACCAAGTATTCTGAGGACAAAGGTTTGTTCATAATCATAATTCTTTTACTACTACTACTACTACTACTACTACTACTACTACTACTACTGTTAGTTATACATAATGAATCTATATGCCAAGCACAGAGATAGGTACTTTTATATTTATTTTTTAAAAACTAATTCTCATAAAAACCAAGGTCTGTGTAAATTCCAAATCTTGTCCTCTTTTTAAAATACCATGTTTGGGCCAGTCAGACCTGGGTAATTGATATAATAAAGCTGAGAAAGAATGGGTCTGAGTCTCTGCCATTTATCAGTTGTGTATGACAAGGAAGCTACATCACCTCTCTCTTTTGCCTCATTTAAAAAGCAGGATAGTCATGGAACCTACTACATAAGTGTGATGGTTAGTTTTATATGTTAACCTGACTGGACCACAGGTGCTCAGATATTTGGTCAAACATTATTCTGGGTGTGTCTGTGAGGTTGTTTTTGGATGAGATCAACATTCTAATCAGTAGACTGAATAAAGCAGATTGCCCTCCCTAATGTGGTAGGCTTTGTCCAACCAGTTGAAAGCCTACATAGAAGAAAAAAGCTGACCCTCCCCCAAGTAAGAATTCCTCCTGCCTGCCTGTCTTTGAACTGGGACATCAGCTTCTTTCTTGCCTTCAGATTCACACCAAAACATCAGCTCCCCTGGGTCTTCAGCCTGCCAACTCACTCTGCAGATATTGGGACTTGCCAGCCTCCATAAACATGTGAGTTAATTCCTTATGTGTATATATCTTATTGTTTCTGTTTCTCTGGAGAACCCTAATACTAGAGGGTAGTAAGATCTAAATGCGGCAATGAAATTAAGTATTTACTAAATACAGTGCCCAGCACATAGTAGCACAAACCACTATGCAACTGCTTCTCTCATAATAGTCATATTACATAAATTGGTTTAGCCTCTTTATGAAGAGAAAATATTCCAGGACCATTCTCCTGGACTCAAAACACAGAATGAATATGATAGCATTGATCATCGTTGCTTATCATTCATTTCATGTGCCTTTGTTGGTTGAATTATTTGTTTTAAAGAAACTACAGATTGGCTGATTTTAAGATCTATCTTGGGTTAGTTCTTAAATCAATGCTATCAAAGTTGGCTTATTACAGTGTCAGGAATTTAGCAGCCAGCTACCTCTTTTTTCTTGACTTTGCTCATATACAGATATTTTAGGTCCTTTATCTTTTAAAGCTGAATTTTTCTGAAAGAAAGAGAGTCTGAGACAAATAGCAGTTCAATAAATAAGCTATTCAATCAATACAGTGATACTAACCTATATTATAAGAGTGACAGGATAATTACTGTCTATAAAATATTATTGTGAAAGGTATGCAATCAGAGCATACAGACAGAACATGATGTAAGTGGTTTTAAATGACCTGTTCCCAAAATGAATCTTCTAAGAAAAAACAGAAGAGTAGATATAGGGGTCCTCACAAGACCCATGAACAAATTGGATATGGTTAACTTTCCTTCAGAAACTCAATTCAGTTCACTATGTATTCCACACTTATTTTATGCCAGGCACTGGCATATAAAGGTGAGTGAGATATGCCCTCCACCCTCAAGGCATATAAAGGTGAGTGAGATGTGGGCATATAAAGGTGAGTGAGATGTGCCCTCCACCCTCAAGGAGATCACCATCTAGGTTCCATTCAATGTGGAGTCCACAGTGTATTGAAGATACGAGGAAGAAGTGGTCCACTCAGCTTGGAATATAAGGATAACACAGGCAACAGCATGGTCATGGTGATGGACAGAAAAGGAGAAGAGGAAGGAAGAGGGGTCTTAGGAAGAAGGAAAGCACTGAAAAGATGCCAGTGCATAAAAACAGCATGGTATGTGGTAAGCAAACAGATGTTTCTTATGATTCAAAGAGGTGGAGGAACAGTACAGATGTGATAGATGTAATCAGAGTATGGCAGTTCTTCAGTGTCAAGCACAGGAATTTAGATGGGTCACATAACTCATTTGTATTAATCCCATAGGATGGTGTAAAATATTCTGGTAACACTTTGTCACTAAGAACAAAAGACACCTCCTTCATCTTTCAAGTTCACTAGTCTGTTAGTACTACACTACCCAGCATATGATTTGCTATTTTGAGGTCTTCTAGCAGAAACTATTTGATAATAGTACTTCCTTTATCATCTATATAAAGAGAGCTAGAAATGGGGAGAGGGAAAAAAGAGAGTTGGGGAAGGAATTACAGTTATATACTTGGTCTTTTCTCCATTTTACCTTTTTCCTAATGGTGAAGAAAATTGTGGTAAAGGTGATGTTCCATCTGACTTCCTCTTTTACCCTGGAAAAAGCTGGAAGTCCCAGAAAAACCACCAGTCCAGGTTTGAGGATCATTCTAGGTCATGGGGAAAGGGTCTGTTTTCTGCCTGGCATGGCTGAGAGCTGATGCAAAGCATTCAGAGTTCTCTGTGGTTCCAAAAAGGAGAAACAGAAGGTTTCCTGGGTTCTTGGAGCTAAGGATTTGGAGATGAGTTAGGAGAAACATCATTCTGTCTAGGACAGCCACCTACCTAGCCAGAAACCAGACACCTAAGGGGGCAAGTAATATACTCTGCTGAAGGGGGGCTGAAGTGAGATGGGAGCATTTTCCTAGTGGGATTCCCCTGGCCTGAAGCTGCACCAGGGGAACACACCTCTACTAAGACCAATGGATGATGGGGAGCCTGCTTCCTACCGCACCCAGGGGGAGATATCTGCAGATATGAGCAACTTTCATGGCACTAAGCATCTAAGGGAGAAGCAAAATTAGCCAACAGAAAGGGGTTCACCTCCTTATCTTTAAGGTATAAGCAATCACCTAAGTGTACTCCTCTCTCTCCCCACCCCAACCCCATCTATGCCATGTGGGGCATTGACACATAAAATGGGGGGGGGAGTGACGGAGGGGGAGGAGGCTGGTTACTACACTACTTTAGAGCCACTGTGCTAATTAAATATCATTGGATATGTATGTTGGGGCTTTTCTTTCACAGGTCTAGAATGATAAGAATTCTACAGCTGCCCTAAGGTTCCTCCATCATCTCTCTTTCTCTTTTTCAATATTTTTTTCTCCAAAACAGAAGCAGCCCTGGAGCTACCACACTATTTGGAAAAACCTGAGGCAAACAACTCTAGGCACTAAAGGAAATCTTTGTCTGCTCTTCCTGCTTCCCTTTCTCTTTACTCACTGGTGCTCCTTCCACTTGTCTCTCCCTGGAAAGGTTAGGTTTTAGAGTGAAGTGATACCTAAGAGCTTTTTGGCCTGCTTTTGTATTATGTCATTCAGACCCATCTAGCTTCAGTTAAAATTTCTCCTCTATATATTGAGGTTTGGGGTCAAACTCCATCTTTGCCTTCCTTTCTTTTCTATCATCATTTCTCTCTGTGTGTGTATTCCCTTGCGGGGGTCTTTTTGCAGGAGTAACTGGTCAAGAATAGGATTCAGATTGTGGTGGTTTTCATGTCTGCAAATTCTTTGACATTCTTCCTTTCAAATGGTGGAGCCAAATTCACCTCCATTTGATTGTCTATTGGACACAGTGAATTGCTTGTAATGAAGAGAATGTGGCAGAAGTAATAGTTTGTGATTTCTGAATCATAAAAGGCATTGTCACTTCCATCTTGTTTTCCTAGATTGCCCACCCTAGATGAGACTGAACATCATGTCACAAGGACACTCATGCAGTCTGTGGAGTGGCTCACATTGCAAGGAATGGAAGCCTCCAATAAAGCAACCAGCATCAAGTCACCAGCTCCATGAGTGAGACAGGTGAAAATAACTTCTCCAGCCCGTCAAGACTTCATGTGAATACAGCTCTGGTCAACATCTTGACTGCAGCCTTCTGAGAAACCCTAAGCTAGAGCTGCCTAGCTAAGCCACTCCCTGACCTGCAGAAATTTGAAATAATAAATGCTTATTTTTGTCTTAAGCTAGCACACATTGGGCAATTTGTTTTACAGTAATAAATAACTAATAGTGATTTTAGTACTAGAAATGATATGGTACTATAATAACCTAAAATGTGGGAAAGGGTTTGGAACAAAGAAGCAGGAAGAAGTCAAATGGACTTTGAAGACAGGATGAGCAGAATCTTGATGAACTTTGAGGAGGCTACTGGTAAAGGCTTAAAGGAAAGGAAGAAAAATGTTATTGGAGGCTGGAGGACAGGGAATCCTTGTTATGTAGTGGTGGAAAGTTTAACAGACACTGTAACATGCAGTTAGTTATGTGAAAAGTAGAAAATGTGCTACGATCAACTAAGGTGATCTCCAGAAATAGTTTTGAGGGTGTCCCTGTTTTTTTTTTTTTTTTCCTGACTGTGAGAGAAGAGAGATAAGTTCAGAAAAAGACTATTAAACATAAAGGAACCAGGACTTGCTGGTTTTGAAAATTTCCAATCTCTCCAGATGGCAAACTGTATTAAAATTAACGTACCTAGGTATAGAATAAACCCAGGACACTATCAGAAAAACTGGTAAAGATGAAGCTGAGGGAGTGGCTATAAAAAGCCTTTGACTGAACCTCAAAAAGATATAGGGAGCTGCTTCAGAGAATGCTTTAGTTAACAAACAAGGCTTCTAGGAAGCTTGAGGTCTGTTCTCTCAGCAGTCTCAGCAGAAGCCTAAGTAAAAAAGGGATATCTCAAAAATATTCAGAGGTGTGGCTTCTGTCAATAGGATGAACCCTCAACAAGAATCATAGGAGACCCACAAGTTTTAAAGAGAATTACATGGCAGGAATACCACCACCATGGACTGAAAGGAACAACATAGTACAAAATAAAAAGAGATCTTTGGGGGGTGCCTGGGTGGCACAGTCATTAAGCATCTGCCTTGAGCTCAGGGCGTGATCCTGGCGTTATGGGATCGAGCCCCACGTCAGGCTCCTCTGCTATGAGCCTGCTTCTTCCTCTCCCACTCCCCCTGCTTGTGTTCCCTCTCTCGTTGGCTGTCTCTATCTCTGTCGAATAAATAAATAAAATCTTAAAAAAAAGAGAGAGATCTTTGGGTTCCCAAACTTCTTGCAGAAAGCAGGCTTATAAGACTACTCAACTACAAGTGTAGGCTACCTTTCACAGAAAAGGGAAGATGACTCAGAAGGTGAAACCAAGAGACCAGGATGAAGGCCAAGAGGTGTGGAGAATGAGCCCCCGGTCCTGATTCCCAAGTCAAGGAGCTACCAACTAGTGCTCTGTTAGAATATGGAATTTCTATGGACCTCCTTCTAAGCCTCCTGTTTTCAGTCTTTCAGAATGGGGGTATTTATAGCACTTATTCTATGCCTGCCCCATCATTGTGTGTTCAGCATTTGTGGGGCAAATAACTTGTCTCTTTGGTTCATAGGTCTTCAGGTCAAGAACAACTATATTTGAGGAAATGTACTTAAGGAACTACACCAGGGAAGCCTCATCTATACCTGGATATAATATAGATGGTGGAATCCTAGACTCTAAGCTGATGCTATAAAGGATGAGTCTTTGTGGAGAGCATCTGGGAATGACTGAGTATATGTTGCATGTAGGAAGAATGTAATCAATTTTTGGCCGGAGGGCAGAGTGCAGTGGCTTAAAAACATGTCTGTAACTCTTTAATACTTCTCTCATCCAAAAATGGAGACTGATTCCCCTCCCTTTGTATGTGGGTTGGACTTAGTGACTCACTTCTTTTTTCTTTTTTATTTTTTTAATTTAAGTAATCTCTATACCCAATGTGGGACTCTAACTCATGATCCTGAGATCAAAAGTCACATGCTCCCCCAACTGAGCCAGCCAGGCACCCCTAGTGATTCACTTCTAATCAACAGAATGTAGAAGAAGAGAAAAAATGGACTTCCACTACCTATTGTAATTTGTTACACAGAAATAGACAAATCTCATTCCAAAGTACTATCCTAATACTATTCCTAAATACAAATCAGAATCTTGTGTTACTGAAAGCACATTTTACACTAAATAATCTCCCTTCATTTGAGACAACTCATGAATGATCCCTTCTCTGTAAATACTTCATTTCTTCTCTCCATACCTACAATTTTATTGTTGAAGTTGTTTCTATGTCATCTCCCAGAATAATATGAAGATTTCTTGAGAATAGGAACCATTTCTATTTGACCATGATACCTTGCATATAGTAGGTGACAAAAATTGTTTATTATCTGAATAAATGAAATCCAAACAGATATTACACATTCTAAAATTTTAAGTTAATAACAGTGACTTTTACATAGCAGTTATGTCGTAAGTATTGGTTGCGTGATTGATTGATAGATGGAACATGATTTACAGCAAAAAATGTTACAAAGAGCAAAGAATGTAAGATTAGAGAGATTTGTTCAACTGGGTAAGACTAGCCTTGAAGCCAGGAATTAAATCAATATAAAAAAAATTAGCAAGATACTATTGAATATCTCCAAAAGGACATAATATTATAATATAGAAGAAATGAGGATAACAGAAAAAATAAGCAAAATATAAGGCTGGAAAGAATTAAAAGAAAAATGAAATCTCTCTTTTTCTCCTCATTTCTAATATTATTGCTTTTAAAAAACCTAATCATATCTTTCTTTCTTAGTTAAAAAAAACCAGAAAAATATAGTATGATTTTTAGGTAGAAGATAGAAAATTTTTCCTAAAAGAAGCTATTTATTTCTTTAATAAGTTTAAAAATATAAATAATCCTTTACATTTGGATGGTGCTTTATAAGTCACATGGGATTTTCACATATTATCTAATTTATCCTTTGCAAGATAAATACCCTGTGAAGTGGGCAGAGTATTTTTTTTTCATTTGCAGATAAGGCAATTAAAGTTCAGAGAGGCTAAAGGATATGCTCAAGGTCACACATAAGGTAAGTGGCAGAACCAGTACTTACATCTAACTCTTCTGACTCCAAATCCAGTATTTTTCCGCTATATCACAATGAAAAACTGAGTTAAATACGTGCGAAAGTCAATTCAGTTTATCAGTGAATGAATGATCTGCAAGCACAGCAATATATCCTAGCAAACCATAGCCATAAAAGCTCCATCTGGAACAAACTGCCCAATTCCAGAAATATAGGCCACATAAAAATCATACCTTACCTCAAATTAGAAGAGAAAACTCCCAACACTGCTGAGTAATAGCCTAGTCTCATGGGGTGGCTTCTTTGACTTTACAAAAAGCTGGGCATTCATTCATCATTATTATGCTGACAAACATTCTCATCTAATAGATGATGGCTGTGGACACAAAAGAAAAAAAAGTTATTCTTGTTTACAAGTTTGTCACATGTTTAAAACTTTTTTCAACTTTTCAATGACTAATAACTTTGAATCAACATAATCCCTGTATTGAAAAGCCATTATTTCCAGTTGGAAAAAAAATAAAACACTGTATTGAAAATTACAAAAGTATATGCCATAAATCAAATATGTGATCAGTAAAAAAAAAAAAAAAAACTTAATAAGAGAATGACTTGCGTGGTGCGGGATAAATCATAAAGGGTAATAAACATAAACCAGGGGAAATTGTAATACAGATTCCAGAGGAAGACAATAGGATATGGAAGATAAAGGGTGGGAATGACAAGATCATATGTAGAAGATAAAAATCAAACAAATTTAGTTGGAGCAGAAAGGGACTTGCTGGGGAACTGCAAGGTGTTTTGAGATTACCAGCTTAAGGATTTTATTTTTTTTTAAAGATTTTATTTATTTCTTTATTTGAGAGAGAGAGAGCTCATGAGCGGGGGGGGGGTGGGGTGGAGGGGAGCAGAGGGAGAGGAAGAAGCAGGCTCTGGGCTAATACACCAATCTCAGAGCCCCCATACAGGGCCTGATCCCAGGACCTCAAGATCATGACCCAAGCCAAAACCAAGAGTCCAACTCTCAACTAACTGAGCCACCCAGGCACCCCAAGATTTTAGATATTAATAAGAAACTGAGAGTACTTGGCCCAAGAAAATAATGAAAATAATTAGAAGACTTACCTGGCAGCTACTAATAGTATGAATGTACACTTAGGAAATTCAAGACATAACATATAATCCAACATAATGTACCTTCTGGTATGGTGCAAAACATGTTTCAATATCACATATAAAGAATACTTGTCCAGAATGTTTATACTGAATCTAATAAAGTCAGAGTGTACAAAATTTAAAGATAAAGAAGTTAAATCTCAGTATGAGCAATTCAACAAATCCAGAATATGGAATATTCTTGGAGTTGGAGAATGGTTTCAAAGCTCAAAGGAACAAATAATTAAATGTAATGTATGAATTTCTACTGGATTTGTATTTCTTTAAAAGTTCTAAACCCATATCTCAGGACTTGGGGAAATTTGTATGTGGACTAGATACCAGATGACTTAGACATAAACTGGAGAAGAAATTAAGAAGTATGTGGTATAACAAATTCACTTTACAGAAGAAACTAAGGTCCAGGGAATTTACAAGCGACTTGCACAAAACTGTACATTCAATTAACCACAGACCATGCTCAGGTTTTCTCATCCTCAACACTAAGTTCTTTCCACTAATAGAGACAGATGTTATATATACAAATCATGCCTAGCATGTGGGAAAACAAAAATAACTAACCATATAGGAGATAAGGAAAGAAATGCTCCTGCTTGTTTGTCTTTTACCAGTGGGTTTTATTCATTGGCTGGAAAGGTGTATGGGGGCTGATTAGTTCTCCGCTTGGTGAGAAGCATCCCCAGCCCCAATCTCATTGCATCCATGTATTGCTCACTGCCTTTTCAATCCTTTAGAATTAAGTTAAAAGACTTTTTTCCTACTGGTCCAACAATTAAAACCACAACTGAGAAACCACAGCAGAAAACACAAAGGATTCTATCTTGTCCTTCTTAATTATAAAATTGCATGCTGCCTCCCAGAAAAATACAAATGTAATGAAACACTGGAATAAGAACAAAGATGTACAATAATCCACAGCCTAAAACTTTTATAGTCTGTGTCCATTATTGTTGTTCTATCTCCCTCCACAGCTGATACTTAATTCTTTTCGATACTGAGGAAAAGGTCATTTGTACATGAATACATACCCACAATATGATAGACTTACTCAAACCTAGGTAGACCAAAAAAAAAAAAAATGCCTACCACAATTAAATTCTAACTCATTTTCATTTCCTCAGGAGCTGACAAGAACTGTGGATATGCTTCTTTGTTAGTTTCTGGCTTGCATTTTTGTTTACTTGCTTGCTTGTTTTGAGAGAGAGAAAGTTTTTGTTCCTCCATCTGTTTACAAGACAATTGTTAGAAATACGTACATATGATCAATTCTCATTTATGGACTGAAATGACAAGAATTGACAAAATTCAATGATATTTCACAAAAGAAGGTACTTATAATACACTTTTTAACTAAATATTTTATTTTTAAAACAAAATTAGCTTTAAGAAAGCATCCAAACATATTGATTTTATTTTATGCTCTCTGCTAGATGCTTCCTACATAGTCAGTAAATATTGGTATTTTTAAAGGTGACCCAGAGAAACAAAAAAGAGAAAACAAGAAGCTTAAATAATATACAGGCTTTATAACCAACACTCAGAAGGGATAGTCATAGATCTGCAAATATTTAAACTGCCCACTTATCTCAGAAATCTGTTCTCTGATGTAGCCTCTCATATTGTGACTGAGTCCCAGGTATAAAGACAAATTGATATGCCAAATCAAATCATAGTTCTTACTGTATTATTGAGATGAAAAAGATCAATTGAAACAATAACCATACAGGTACACTGGGTGATAGCTAGAGATAATGGATTTGCCCAAAACCAACTTTTCATGATATAATAATGAAAAGACAGTGATATGATCTGCTAGAATCCAGAAAGAATTTCCATAAAGCAAAATGCAGCTGGTGTCCAGAGGCAGAAAATTTGAATGAGCAAAACACTGTAAAATAATTAGACCCAATTCCACTTTTGTGTCCCTGCAAATCATCTTTGATGATGAGGACATGGCATCTTTGATGATGTAAAGGAAGGACTCTCTCTGCACATCTCTATACTTCCCCTACCCAAATTGAAGATCCAAGAGAGAGGGATCATATCTGTTTAACTCATTTTATTCCCAAGGCTTAGTACACTGACAAAGAGTTGGCACTCAATACATACTGGCTGAATAAACAACGAAGTGAAGGACACACTTGAGAAGATTCTTAAATTCTAGAACAAAAGAGGATTGTAGGAAAAAAGTGAGACATATGATAAACATCATCAAGAGACCAGAAATAAATTCACAGAGAAATAATAACCATCCTGACATGATTCAATGACAGTTAAAATTTTCAAGGGTGAAAATGCAATCCTAAAGCATTTAGAAACTGAAATACAAAAACAAACAAAATGTGATCTAAAATATATCCCTAAAAGTAATGTCAGAAGACAACCGTCAATTCACCCAACTTTGAGAGAGGAAGATTATGCAATACACGACAAAACTATTGTTTGTGTACAAAGAGAAAGATAGCTCCAGTTATACAAAGATATGGAACATATACCCCTAAACTCATCTTTCTAAAAATAGTTAATTGAAAGTTTACTTTAGGGGTTAAGAGGAAAATTAAAATAGTGAAATCAAGATTGAGAAAACATAAAAAGACTCATGGAGGGTATTAAAACCAATTAAATATATATTGTCTAAATAGCTATTGAAAAGATAATGGTAAAGCATAAAAAAGTCTAAAGTAAAGTAGTGAACTAATGATTTAGAGAACACACATAAAAATAAAACTGTTACATAACATTGATAATACATAATAGAAATAACAATACTGTGAATCTAAAACAGTACATTTTATCACCAAAGCAGAGAGTCAATAGAATATTGCTTATAAACTGGCCAATAAAATAACCTAAAGACATCTCAAAAAGCAAAAACTAAATGAGTCATATTCTCTGACAAGTATAAAATAAATCCAGGAATAATTTTTTAATTCAAAAATTCAAAACACTTGTGGCACCTGGGTGGCTCATTCAGTTAAGCATCTGCCTTCAGCTCAGGTCATGACCCCAGGGTCCTGGGATAGAGCCCTGAGTTGGGCTCCCTGCTCGGTTGGGAGTCTGTTTCTCCCTCTGCCCCTCCCCCTGCTCCTACTCTCTCTCTTTCTCTCTCTCTCTCTCTCAAATATGTAAAAAAAATTTTTTTGTTTAATTCAAAAAAATCCAAAACACTTAAAAATATTAAAATATCATCACCAAGCAAACATAGTTCATCATTAGGAATTTAATAAAATATTTTCCATGCTAATAAGTTAAAGAAGAAAAACCATGAAGTGGAGGTTGGCTCTCAGGTGCTTTTTTCCTACAGCAGACATGCAACTCTCTGGCCCCACCATAAGGTCTTGTGAAGTAACCTCACATAGCAGGAGCCACCTTCCATGTCTTAAACCTGCTTCTTGATCGCCTATTCTTGAAATTATTAGTAAAGTTGGATACTGGGCAAGATCTCTAATTCACGTGAGTCTAATCTGACAATTTGATCCTTTGTACTATATCAGATTGTAGATTAGGATTTGATGCAAGGATGGCTGCCTATCCATTTGTGTAAAGAGATGAAAGCTTTGAGGCAAATTACAAATGATAAACCTTACCAATGAAATTGGAAGAATTCAGAATTTGTAGGAGATAGACTTAGACCTAGGGGAAATGGCTAAGTAGATTGTCAGGGGGTGGCAGGCAGAAAGTAATAAGTAGCCACCAGAACCAGTTTAAACGTCTTCAGTGTATCAATGGCAATATGCCTCAGTGAAAATGCTTTTGCAAACCAACCAATCAGCTTGCTTCGGAAAGTCACCTAGTCAGGAACAGACTACAATAAACTGTCTCTGAGGGCCAAGCAACTAACAATCTCACCCAAGCAGCCACGATTCTACAGATTATGTCAACTCAGTTATACTTCTGAAAGTCCATCAATCCTTGAACTCCAAGCTTCCCCAAAAGCCCTATATAAAATCAGCAGTCTGCTCTATTCAGAGTGACTGCGTCTGACCAGCAAGAAATTCAGCTTTCTCTTTTTATTCAGATTTTATTATGACCTCCTCATCATTTAACATTACTTAAGGTTCCCTCAAGATCATTCTGAAGACCCTCTCTTGGTGGAATTCCAAGGGACCATTGGCCAACAGAAATACTCACTGGGTCCCCTTGTGCCCAAACTGCTTTGCCATTTGCTGCCAGGCAAGTTTACTATGATCTGAGTTCTACTCTCATTAAGCTCTTGATGCAAATTTTTCTCATTTTAGGATTTGTAATCAGATTTAAATAAGGGAATTAAAAGAATGCCATTATAATAAAGTAATTAGACCTTTTGCTGTAAAGATACACATTTGATTAATATTTCAGTTATCACCTGCTTATTTTTCCACTGCTTATTGTGTGTGTGTGTGTGTGTGTGTGTGTGTGTGTGTGTGTGTCTATATGTACAAGGGTCTTTTTTCATATGTTTTTGTTTTGTCTTAGATTGTCTTGCTTCTGTTAAGTGTATAAGGCAGTGTTTGACAGGGAATGTGTAGAGATGTAGGCCTAATACATCTCTAATAAAATCCAAGCTGGCCCTGATTACTCATGGATGGAAGTCCAGAACTAACAAAATAATTTGTGAGACAAAGAAAAAGTTTAAAAATTAAGAATTTCAAGATAGCAACAACAGAAAATTAAAGCAAGTGTGGAAACTCTCTAAGCATGGAGCCCTGTGGAACTACCCAGTTTACACACCCATGAAGCTAGTCTTATGGCTATCCTTTAGATTGGCAATCAATTTGTGAAAAGATGATCGGTCAATTATTTTCCTTGGATGTCCTTCAAAACCTGTCTTGTTCATTTGTGAAAGATCACTTTGTTTAGTCCATATTCAGTGGTCAATAACAGGTTGTCAGTAGTTCAGCTCCTCATTGAGGTTGACATGGTGTGGCAGATTTTACTTCCCTGCAGATGGACATAACAATATAACACATCCCATTTGTTCTTATAATGTAGCCTTAAAACTTTTACCATCAAGAGATGAATCTATGTGCTTTTCCCTTAAACTCAGGAAGATCTTTTTTTTTTTTTAAATATTTTATTATTTGGGACAGAGAGAGAGAGTGTGTGTGCATGAGCAGGGGGGGAGGGGCAGAGGGTAGAGGGAGAAGCAGACTCCCCACTGAGCAGGGAGCTGGATGCCACTGGAGGCTTGATCCCAGGACCCCAAGATCATGACCTGAGCCGAAGGTGGATGCTTAAATGACTGAGCCACCCAGTAACCCCAGGTAAATCTTTGTGTGACTTCTTTGATCAGCTAACACAAGAAAAGTGAAACAGTTTGACTTTGAAAGCTAAATAATAAACATGACATGCAATGCCAACTGTGTTAGGATACTCACCTTTGGAGTCCCAGGCCACCATATAAGAGGGCTGAGGCCACCATGCTGTGAAAGAGCCCATGCCATAAGGACAGACCCTGCGTAGGTTTGCCAGGCAACAGCCACCGTCAAATGACAGGCATGACTGAAGACACTTCAAGATGACTCCATGCCCCAGTCATCAAGACACCCTCAGGCTTTAAGCCTTACCAAAGAAGGTCCCAGATATTGAGAAGCAGAGAAAGACAATATCTGCTATGTAAACAGCAGTGATCTTACGTCCAATGCCTTAACCACTTGACCCCTATGTTTATAGCAACATTATTTACGACAGTCAAATTATGGAGATAGCCCAAATGACCATTGATTGATCCATTAGTATAATAAAATAGTTGTTTTATACCATTAAGTTTGGAGGAGATTTGTTATGCAGTAAAAGATAACTAGAACAAAATTTTAAGCCTGGAAGTGGAGATATCCATACCAAAGCCTTAAAACATGTGGCACTGACTTTGGGACCAGACAAAGCTGGATGGCTCTGAGGAGAGTGTTAGTGGCAGACTAAAGAGTTTCAAAGAGGCCTTTAATAAGTACTCAAAGGATTGTAAGGGAAATGTTACTAGGTTCTGGATGAAAGGGAAATGTTTTTATGTAGTATTAGAAAGTTTGGTAGCATAGAAATGTACCAAATATACATGGAAATGTACATGGAGAATTTAATAATATAATTAAGGAGATTTCCAGGAAGAGTATTAAAAGTGCTACCTGACTTCTCACTGTCTATGATACAATATGAAAGGAGATAAATGAGTTAAATAATAAGCTGTTAAATATAAAGGATCCAGGATTCACTGGATTTGAAAATAAAACTATCAGTCATCCCTAATAGCTTCTAGGCTAAGGTCAAATCCAGAGTAGGGCTGTAAGACCTTTATTAAGACCTCAGAAAAACCTAAAACCATATCTCATAGAATGTTTCAGACAGAGAAAAGGCTTCTAAATATCTTAAGGGCTTTTCCCATAACCATCTCAGAGGAGCCCAAAGTAGAGAAGGGCTTGTCTCAAAATAAGTGTGTTTGTGGCTTTTATCTCTTTTATCTAAAGAAGTGGATTATAAATTAATACACTAAAATCCCACAATGTTTTTTAAACAATTTTACCAGCTCTGATTGAAAGGGAAAGAGACAGTGAGAAATAAAAACAAGCGTTTGGACTATTACAAACTACTTATACAGATGATGCCACAGGTGCGCATTTATACCTGTGAAAGTCCACCAATCCCTGAACTCCATGCTTCAAAAAACCCTACATAAGATTGGCAGGAACAGGCTATGTTGCAAACATAGACAAGTTCTTATGGAAAAGGAGGGATGAATCAAAAGGCAGAAGGAGTGGAGCCATAACTCCAGGGACAGAGCCAAGAGTCATGAAAAAAAAAAAACCTTCCAGGAATTAAGACTGAGATTTATTTTAAAAAACTGGCAACATGTACCTGGCTGGGTTTCAGAATTGCTATGGACCAGTAACTGCTGTGTGCCTTCTGTTTTCCTCCTTTATTTAAAAGGGGTTTTCCTGTGCTCCCCAGTACATGTTGAGGGCATGGTTCAGATAAAAAAATCCCATTAATTTGCAGGTCTTCAAAGGAAAAGTACTCAAGGAACCACACCCTAGGAGCCTCTTCTATACCCAGACCTGATTAGCTGGCAAGATTCCTGATTTCGAGCTGATGCTGTAATGACATAATACTTTGGTGGTGGGGGTTGGGGGCAGGATTTACTGGAGGGGATGAGCAAATGTTTCACATGAAAGGGTTGTGAACTGCGACCAGAAGGTGGCAAGAGGGTGGACCTAGTGTTTCTCAAGGATAATATCACATACAGCTTAATGTGAAATTCATAATTCACATTAAGTTCAATTTTTTCCTTAATATATCAATTGTGTTGGAACAAGTTCACATTTTCAAACCAGGCATTATATCAGAATTGACTACTTGAAAGGTGAATTAGTAGTCTGAAAATTGATTGCTTAGCAGGGAATTAGAACAAAGAAAAGATTTACGCATGGGGCACAGTCTGATGAAATCTGATGAAAAGTTCCTGCCTCATAACAGAGATGGACTCTAAAGATCTTTATGCTCATGTAATTCAGATTCAACAACACTTTAGGAAATGGTGGAATCACACTGCTGATATGTGTTTGTGCGTAGCCTGTTTTTTAATATACTGTCTATACCTTTTGGTAAAAGTTTTAAAATATGTATCAATATCACTGATTAAGCAACAAGAAAGTAAAGCCTTATTTTCCTTAAAGCTTTACATCAAGTACAATCCCTATCAACACTTCTTTTTCTATGAATTGTTAGGTAAATAAAACAAATAAGTAAAATGAGACCTACATATATATGCATATATATAAAAGGTGACAAATCACTCTTATCTAAAATTAAGCCATTCTACTACAATGTTCTTCAGCCCTCTTCATTGCCATCATGTGTTGACCTCCTTACCACTCCCCTTGTCATAAAATTGTTGGACTCTTAAACTGCAATAACCTTAACTCTACCCCCAGACTCTAGTGTAGACTCTTGCCTTCCAACAGAACTTTTCTACCTCAGATATATTGAACTTTAACATTGCACTCTCTGATCACGGCTTCCTATCCTGCCAGATCTTTCATTCCTTCATTCCTGCTCCACCTAGTCTTTGGATATGGAGAAATTTAGTCTCATTTTCTCCCAGCCCAAACTGTTACTGGCCTCTCCTCCTTCCTAACCTGACCTAGATACCACTGCTGACCATTTCAACCACAGCTCTATTTGTTTAGGTACCACAGTATAACAAAAAAGTTATTGGTGTGGCTCAGGTGGTTAAGTGTCTGCCTTCAGCTCAGGTCATGATCCCTGAGTCCTGGGATGGAGCTGCAAGTCAGGCTCTCTGCTCAGCGGGGAGCCTGCTTCTCCCTCTCTCTCTGCCCTCCCCCCTCTCCTTCTCTCTCTCCCTCTCTCTCTTTTGAAATAAATAAATAACAAATAAAATCTTTTAAAAGGTTACAATACTGATTTAAAAATAAAATTATTTTGGTTTTGTCTGCTTGATTACAAAAGAAATGCATGTACATTGGGAAAATATTTAGAGAACAAAAAAATGATAAAAAAAATTAAAATCACCATTAATCACATTAAAAAGAAATATCCAGGGGTGCCTGGGTGGCACAGCGGTTAAGCGTCTGCCTTCGGCTCAGGGCGTGATCCTGGCGTTATGGGATCGAGCCCCACGTCAGGCTCCTCTGCTATGAGCCTGCTTCTTCCTCTCCCACTCCCCCTGCTTGTGTTCCCTCTCTCGCTGGCTGTCTCTATCTCTGTCGAATAAATAAATAAAAATCTTTCAAAAAAAAAAAGAAATATCCAATATTAGTTCCTGTCACTCTTTAAAACTCTAATTGTGATTATATTTTCCTCTCTTGATTAAATATTTCTATATGTAGAGGTCATCTCTTATTTTAAACACTATTTGGCAGTCAGAATTTGACAGAATTTTAAAACATAAAGGTCTGTGTTCTTTCTAGTATTGCCACTTCCCCAAATAGAATACCACCATAAGTCTCTGTGTACTAATTTTTGTGAGTACATATTTTCTTTTCATTATCACTACATTCCTATATTAAAATATACATTATTATTTTTATAAGTCTCTGCCTTTATAAAGCCATTTTGAAGCCCTCTCCCTCGCCTCATTTAGGTACGTACAAAAACCAAATAATAAAACTAATTTAGAGTAAGAAGAGGAAAAACTTCAAAAAACAGCCTACTTTACAAAGAGTTGAAAGTATCAATTGTAGAATATTTTTAGACACTGGGTTTTTGCTTTAAAATTCAAAAGAACTCTAGGTCAATAGTTTTCAAATATTTTTAACAGAATTTATTTTGCAAAAAAAAAAAAAACGTTCGTACAAACTAACATATAAAACACATGAAGTGGGCTCCTTCAGTTCAAATCACAGGGAGCAGGCCCCAGACATACCCTGGTTGGCATCTACTTCTCCTTGCAGTGGCCTTTGAACCACAATTACCAATTCTCAGGGTACTGAGGAACAGGCATTAAAAATTTATGATTAAGCATTTATCAATGATACAGTTTCAGCAACAGGTAAGTCTCAGAAACTATAAGAAAATGTTAATATGGGGTCATCTGGGTGGCTCAGTCGATAAAGTGTCCAGCTCTTGATTTTGGCTCAGGTCATGATGTTAGGGTTGTGAGATCAAGCTCTGCATCAGGCTCTGTGCTAGGCATGGAGCCTGCTTAAGATTCTCTCTCCTTTTCCCTTGACCCCTCCCCCTCCTAAAAGTGTTCATATGTATCAAGTATAATTGTTCTGCTTTTATTTTTTAATGTTCAAAAATCTCTATATAGTTATATTTTTAATGGTTTGAGGAACATCCATACTGCTTTCTATGGTGACTGCACCATCTATATTCCAACAGGCCCCAAGTGTTCCAATTTCCTCACATCCTTGCCAACACTTTTTAAAATTTGTATAATAGCCATCCTAATAGTTATGAGGTGATATCTCATCTTATGGTTTTAATTCATCAATCCCACTTCTGGGTATATATTCAAAAGACTTGAAATCAGTATTTCAAAGAGGTATCTGCACCCCCATATTTATTGCAACATTATCCACAGTATCCAAGATATGGAAACAACCCAAATGCCCATCTACAATGAACAGATAAAGAAAATGTGGTCTATACATACAATAGAATACTATTCCAGTTAAAAAATGAAGGAAATCCTGTCATTTGTGTCAACATGGATGAACCTTCGAGGACATTACACTAAGTGAAATAAGACAGTCACAGAAGGACAAATACTGCATGATTCTACTTACATAGGGTATCTAAAATAGTCAAACTCATGACATTTATCAAAGAACTGGAACCAACAGCCCTTAAATTTGTGTGGAATCATAAAAGGCCCCAAATCGCCAAGGAATTGTTGAAAAGGAAAAACAAAGCTGGGGGCATCACACTGCCAGATTTCAAGCTGCACTATAAAGCTGTGATCACAAAGACAGCATGGTACTGGCACAAAAACAGACACATAGACCAATGGAACAGAATACAGAACCCAGAAATGGACTGGGTTCATCTGGGCAACTAATCTTTGACAAAGCAGGAAAAAAACATCCAGTGGAAAAAAGTCTCTTCAATAAATGGTGCTGGGAAAATTGGACAGCTACATGCAAAAGAATGAAACTTGACCACTCTCTCACACCATACACAAAGATAAACTCCAAATGGATGAAAGACCTCAACGTGAGACAGGAATCCATCAAAATCCTAGAGGAGAACATAAGCAACAACCTCTTTGACATCAGCCACAGCAACTTTTTTCATGACACATCTCCAAAGGCAAGAGAAACAAAAGAAAAAATGAACTTGTGGAACTTCATCAAGATAAAAAGCTTCTGCACAGCCAAGGAAACAGTCAAAAAACCTAAGAGGCAGCCCATGAAATGGGAGAAGATATTTGCAATTGATACTACAGATAAAAGACTGGTATCCAAGATCTACAAAGAACTTCTCAAACTCAATACACGAGAAACAAATAATGAAACCATAAAACGGGCAGACAATATGAACAGACACTTTTCCAATGAAGACATACAAATGGCTAACAGACAAATGAAAAAATGTTCAAAATCATTAGCCATCAAATCAAAACTACACTAAGATACCACCTTACGCCAGTGAGAATGGCTAAAATTGACAAGGCAAGAAACAACAAATGTTGGAGAGGATGTGGAGAAAGGGGATCCCTCTACATTGTTGGTGGAATGCAAGTTGGTACAGCCACTCTGGAAAACAGTGTGGAGGTCCCTTAAAAAGTTAAAAATTGAGCTACCCTAAGGATTCAGCAATAGCACTACTGGGTATTTACCCCAAAGACACAGACGTAGAGTGAAGAGAAAGAGCCATATGTACCTTCAATGTTCATAGCAGCATTAACCACAATAGCTAAATTGTGGAAGGAGCCAAGATGCCTTCAACAGATGACTGATTAGGGAAGATGTGGTCCATATATATACAATGGAATATTACTCAGCCATCAAAAGAATGAGTTCTCAACATTTGCTGCAACATGAATGGGACTATAGATAATGCTAAGCTTAAATAAGTCAAGCAGAGAAAGACAATTATCATATGGTTTCACCATTTATGAACATAAGAAGTAGGAAGATCAGCAGAAGAAAGGAAGAAGAAAGGGGGGTGGTAAACAGAAGGGGGAGTCTGAATCATGAGAGACTATGGGCTCTGGGAAACAAACTGAGGGCTTCAGAAGGGAGGGGGTGGGGGATTGGGATAGGCCAGTGGTGGGTATTAAGGAGGACACGTATTGCATGGTGCACTGGGTATTATATGCAAGTAATGAATTATGGAACTTTCCATCAAAAACTAGGGATGTACTGTATGGTGACGAACATAATATAATAAAAAATATTATTATAAAAAAAAAACAAAAAAACCCCAAAATAATAGCAAAACAAACAATCCAATTAGAAAATAGGCAGAGGATCTGAATAGAAAATTTTCCAAAGAACACACGCAATTTAGCTTTTTTCTTAAGCTTTTTTTTTTTTTAGCTCTGTTAATAAAACTTTAATACTGTAAAGCAGAAAAAAAAAACTCATAGGAACAGAATAGAACGGTAGTTGCCAGGGGCTTGGGGGAGGAGAAAATAGGGAATTGTTTTCCAATGAATATAAAGTTTCTGTATGCAAGATGAGTAAGTTCTAGAAATTTATTGTACAACATAGTATCTTTGGTTAAAAATACACTATTGCGCACTTTAAAATATATTAAGAGAATAGATCTCAGGTAGAGTGTTAACAAACAAAGGCACCCTCTCAATAGCCTAAATAAAACCCTTCCATATTTGGGGGTGCCTGGATGGCTCAGTCAATTAAGCAACCAACTCTTGATTTCGGCTCAGGTCATGATCTCAGTGTCCTGGGATCAGCTCCCACATGGGGCTCTGCAATCACTCAGCAGGGAGTCTGCCTGAAGATTCTCTCTCTTGGCCTTCCTCTGCCCTCCCCCCAGCTCGTGTTCTCTCTAATATAAATAAATCTTTTAAAAAATTATTTTAAAAAACCCGTTCCAAATTTCATATTGATGTCTGCTTCTCAGAGAACTGGGAATAACACATTTCATTTTTAAAAAATAGAATTGACAATATCTTCCATTAGTATATTAGTATACTTCGCTTTTGCCCTGAGTTTATCAGGTGTTTTAGCATCCTTAGAATAGTTTTTTAATTAATATTTTGGCTTACATAAAAAGTTGACTAAAGGTCTCAAAACTTTAAATTTCTTAACCATAGGAGTGCCTGGGTGGCTCAGTCAGTTAAGTGTCTGCCTTTGGCTAGGATCGTGATCCCAGGGTAATGGAATTGGGCCCCACATCCAGCTCCCTGCCCCGCAGGGTGTCTGCTTATCCTTCTCCCTCTGCCTGCCACTCCCCTGCTTGTGCTTTCTCTCTCTGTGTCAAATAAATAATAAAATCTTTTTAAAAAAGGGGTCTACTGTGAGAGGAAATGGGGAAGGATCTGGAAAAGACTGGGAGAACTGGCAATGGAAGTCTAATGCTGAACAAAGGAGAGAGAGGAGCAAAGGACCTAGGCTGAGGTAGGAGTGCTGCCAGGCACATCTCATGGCCATCACAAGTGTATACACATTTCAGCCAAAACATTTCCACAAGCACTATCTTTTTGCCACCACTCGGAGTATCTTTCTATTACAATTGTCAAATAAGTCACCTAATGATTCAATGTTTCCTGAAATTTAGATGCTGCAAACTGCCTTATAAATGTTTCCAGACATCATAAATTTATCCAATTACAAGTTCCTAAAAATTGAATTTTACACAGTGGAGTTATAGAATTTGGAAATCAAAGTTCATACACTGACCTGTCCTTGTTTAATTGTGCAGTACCTTCCTTTGTTGGCGAAGGTAAAGTTCAACATCTTCCATTGTGCAATTTTTTATTGAATAATTGCAATTTTCTAAAAGCTTCAAAAACTTGAGATGAGTCCTCCATTCATTGAATGCTTCATTAAAATCTTAAACTGACTAATGAATCACAGATCTATACCTCTGAAACAAATAATACATTATATGTTAAAATAAATAAATAAATAAATAAATAAATAAATAATCTTAAACTGATTTTGAATAAATGCAATAAAAATTGGAAGACCTATTTCTTTTTTTTTAAGATTTTATTTATTTATTTATTTATTTATTTATTTATTTATTTATTTCAGAGAGAAGGAGAGAGTGCGAGCAGAGGGAGGAACAGAGGGAGAAGAACAGACTCCATGCTGAGCACAGAGCCTGATGTGGGGCTCGATCCTATGACCCTGAGATCATGACCCTGAGATCATGCCCTGAGCCAAAATCAAGAGTTGGATGCTTAACCAACTGAGCCACCCAGGTGCCCCTGGAAGACCTATTTCTAAAATTAGTCCAATTTCATTGTGGTGGCCTAGGTTGATTTATAAAATAGTTCTTTAAATCCTCGAGCATTTCTAAAATCTCATTGGTGATGGCTCCAGAGAAAAAGTGCATACCTTCTGAAGTATATTTTATAATTCGGCACAGGGCTTCATCACAAAAACTGTAAGTTATTTGCCCTGTGTATACAGGTATGTCTACATTTTGACACCAAAGCTTCTATTTAGATTATCAGAATATTGGAGTTTTCTTTGGATGCAATTGCGCATAATGTGTATTCCACAACAAATTCGAGTATATTTCTACTCCATAGGATTCTTAATTTACTAAGAACATTGTTTTTACCAAAAGGCTATACTCCTTAATAAAATCTGTTTTGTATTATCATCATAAACCTGATGATTTTCTTTTTAATGAGAAATTTTACTATTGACCTTATTGTAACTTTTGCAGTATTTCACGTTGACTTATAAACTCCCAAAAGCTTTAATTCCATGAATTGGATGAAAATTATTCATCATTCAAATTAATCTTACATTGAAATCATGAGGACATTAATATAAAATTGTCAACATTTGACTTTTTGTGAAGTTCTGCTAATGAAGTCAATATATTCACATTTCTTAATGGTTTCTTACTTATAAGTCTCTAATACTGTTCACTGACAAAGTAAACTCTCACTTCACTTTTCATACATACACATAAAATGGAATAAAAAATAAGTTATTTTAGAAAAATTGTTTTTCGAACTAGATGAAAGAATCGTGCTTTCTAGGGTGATACATAAATGCATATCCTGAAAGTTCATGTGTAAAACCATCAACTTTGGACATAGTCTCCTTCACATACCTACTAATTTTTGAAATAAATGATACTGCTTCTTCAGCAGATTTGTGTCTCTTGGTTCTCAAGTGACAAGACATGGCCCCCATGTGGTTTGTAATATTGACAAACATTTTGTGTAAAATACAATCTGATCATCATCAATTTCTTTGAGAAATTGAAATTCTGTGCTTAATTTGTTATTAAATAAGGAATGTACCTGGGATCATTACTGCTGAAAAAGTGCATTAGAAAATACAATATTGTTAATCAAATTATAGTTTCATTGTACAATAAATGACAAAACAATAGTAGAAAGAGCTTTCAATATGTCCTGCTGTTCCAAAACAAGACTATTCAGCCTCTATTTAATGCACATATTTCATGCATACCCAATCAACTAATTCTGTCTACCAGTGCCCTAGTGGCCTTGGATATCTTGCATGCTGTAGCACAAGTGACATCACAAGTGGCTGGAACACTAGGTGTTGTCAGGGGCATTATCACTGAATACTGCTACTACCACCAGTGCCCAAAAAGAGTTACCTGTTTCTAGGCTACAAGGAAATACATTTAACCATGTGTTGAAATGTTTCATTTTATCAGTGAGCACCATTACGTTGTCTTGGAAAGGGAAGTACTATTTTGTTGCACTTGGAAAGGGTCAAGATACAGACTCAAGTTATCTCTGGTCATCTTTTGGATTTTGCTGTGTGTCAAAGTGAGAAATCTTTTAACTACACATACATCCCATATACTACTAGATGAAACCATGGCAGAAACTGGAAGTGAAAAGTGGAGATCTACTGCCACTAATCAGTTTACTCATGAAGCAGACAGGGAGATGAGCACTGGTACATAGGAAGTTGTTGTGTTTTTTTTTTTTTAATTTCATTATTTATTTGAGAGAGAGAAAGAGAGAGAAAGAGCGCACACAAGCAGGGGGAGGGAGATGGACAAGCAGAGTCTGCACCTAGCGCAGAGCCTGACACAGGGTCGATCCTACAACCTGAGCAGATCAAGAGTTGGACACTTAACCAACTGAGCCACCCAGGTTCCCCAAGTACACAGGAAGTTTATAGGAATGTGTTCTTAGGAACAAAACATGTGGTACAGGTAGAAGAAATACCACTGGGCCGAGGAAGAGCTGAGAAACAATGAAGTCACAAAAAAGGTCCTGGCTGATCCCATGGGGAGTTCTGGAATTGGGATTGTTCTTTTGAATGTCAAAAATTAGGAGAGGACAGACCTCTACATTTATCAGGAGGAAGAGCTGAGAAACAATGAAGTCACAAAAAAGGTCCTGGCTGATCCCATGGGGAGTTCTGGAATTGGGATTGTTCTTTTGAATGTCAAAAATTAGGGAGAGGACAGACCTCTACATTTATCAGTCATTGGATGTAGTACCCAATATGGAATCATATATATCAATCATTGGATGAGGCAAGGTGGTTATATCTGAGGACAAGTCTTGGAATTAACTTAATACATTTTGTATTTTAAGCATTTAAAGAGGAATTCAGTTGAAAGGTGTCTGTTAACCACTCTCAGCAGCTGGAGAAAAAGGTGCTTTTGTTCTTAGAGGTATCAGAGTGGCATACTTTGGCATACTACTTCTCCAAACACATCCCAGCTTATCTCAATGCAACTATTCATAACAATTCCCCATTAAAAATGAAAAATCTGAAACACTGCTAAACTGGACAGGAGTGAGAAGCAGGCATAATTCAGCACTGTCCTAAACATTGGCATGTACAACCAAGTACTACCATTACCTCCTGGTTTTTTTCTCTTTGGGGAACATTTTACAACCTTTTGGTCTCTATAACAGAGATTCTTTCTCTGCCTACCTCCTAAATGTTTGTCTTCCCTTAAGAATTCAATCTTTGTCACCTCTTATTACTCTATATTCAGTTCAATCTTGTCCATATCCATGACTTCAAAAAAAAAAAACTGAGTAGATTTTATATGACAAACACTGTGCTTATTTCTGGAGATACTTTTAAAAATAAGATCTCATCTATGTTCCTGTATAGAGGCAAACACATGATTCTATGAGAGTATATAAAAATCTCATCAAAGACCACCAAATTTAAATCATATGGAGGCTTTTAGGGTCAGAGAAGACTTTTTGCCTTAAAGGACATAAGAGAAGAAGAGGAATTAGTGGATGAAGAGTAGGAGGGAAGATTTTCCATATAGAAGAAGTAGTGTGGCACATTCAAGCTGGTGCACGTATTTCAACATGGATGAAATTTGCAGGGATGAAACAGTGAGAGATATTGTCTAAGAAAGGACATATAAGAGTTTGAGACTTTATCTTGAAGGCTGTGATGAGGCTCAAAAAGATTCTCAGTGGACTACCATCAGATTGCATTTTAGAAAATCAAACTGTCAACACGTGGAAAATGATTTGGATTGGATATGTTGCAATAATTGAAGAATCCAAAAATAAACTATAAAGGCCTAATCTAAAACAGTTCAAGTGATGTTGGGGGGAAAATGTCTAATTTGGAAGTGATTATGGAGACATAATAGAGGAAAACTGAATATAGGAGTGAGGAGAATAGAAAAGTTTATAGATATGCTAAGGTTTCTCAATAGGGTAACTGACTAGGTAGTGCTACTCACTAAAAAGAAAATAATATAGAAGAAGGAGTAAGGTCAGAAATAAGAACTGGTGAGTGCAATTTCAACTTGTTGCATCCAAAGTGCTCATGAGACATCTGAAAGTGATTTACAATGGGCAGCTGTATATATATGATTAGCATTCAGAAAAGAAATATGGGCTGGAGACGCATATTCTGGGAGGTCAGTATCAATACAGGTGATGTGGAAGGCATGTAAAGAGATAAGACCAGCCAAAAAAAGTCTTTAGATTGAGGAGGAAAAGATCCATTAATCTTACAGGGACATCAAAATTTATAGAATAGGGAAGAAAACCTTCCAGGAAGTCTAAGCATGTAGAGAAGTAGGAAACATCTGGAAGGTGAAATACCATAGAAATCAAGGGATTTGATTTGAAGGGGTTGGTTTGAAGAAGACAGGACTGATAAAAAAAAAATCTAATGAGGCATTAAGTTTTGTAATAGAAGAATTAAGACATGTCCATTGATTCAGCTGCCTGAACAAAGGAAGCATTAAAAAATCTTGACAAGAGCAGTCTCAGTGGTGGGGCAGAAGCCAGATTTCAGTGGATATATATGACACACTCTCTGGGATGCAGAAAGAAGGGGTAGAAGATAAAAAGACATATAGGGTTGAGATAGGTATAATCTGTTCTGCTTCTAAGATGAAGGAGACTCGAATATGATTATATGCTGAGAGATAGCCAGAAAAGAGATCAAGTTTAAAGACACATGAGAGGAAAATGATACTTGGACAAGGTCACTAAGAAGAAAAAAGAGGACAAATTTGAGAGAAATATCCTGAAACAGGAAGGTTATAAGGAGGAAAAAACAAAAGATAAGGATGGGTTCTATTGTGGGTTGAGCTGTGTTCTTAAAAAATACATGTTCAAGTTCTAAAGTCTGGTACCTGTGAATGTGACATTATTTGGAAAAAGGGTCTTTATAACTGCAATCAAGTTAAAATGATGTCATACTGAATTATGGAGGCCTTAATTCAATGACTGATGTCCTTATAAATGATGAAAATTTAAAACCACATAGACACAGAGGGGAGAAGGTCATGTGAACATGGAGATTATTTTAACAAAATATAATATTTTGGTTTGAAACTAAGTTTAGCTAAAGAATTTTTATATTTGCTTGAGATTGGGTAATGTGCAATCTATGGTTTCAAGGCTCTATTTAACCAGTGATGCTGACCAACAGAATGATTGCTGAAACCAAATGACCAAGACTCACTAGACTCACTTCTTTTACTCTCTGTCTTGCAAAACAAGGAGTTACTGTTCACAATATGAATTGGGCATCATGTAACTGGTACTTGCTTCTCAGGTACTGATAGTGATTAAAACGTTTCCTCGAATGAGTAATTTAATCTTCCCCATAAAACCTTATTGATTTCCATTGTAAATTATTTTGTCCAATGTCTTGTATTCCCTCTGTGTAGATGATCAGATATTCAAATATAAGTGATTTCAAATTAATGTTTTACTCTAGTCTTTTTTCAATATTTTAGTCAATTGCTTCATTTCTTTCAAATGATTTGTAATGCAAATGAAAGAATCTGAGAAGTCACAAGTTGGATTCTGACCTCTTAAATTAACTTCATTTAAATAGCTCCAGCTACAGTAAAGAGCAGACCTTCTTGCTTTTGGGGTAAAAAGAATCACAATTCGAAATGTCAGTTGCCTCAGGCAGGCACATCACATTGAGTTGTATTTAAACATAGCTTAAAGCTAGCTTCACACTGAATTATAATAGAAAAGTCACTGAAGTCATCTCTTTTCATTCACAGTAGAAAAAGGAAAAGAATTTTCGTATTACTTAAGATACCAAAAATGGTTCATGTATATATAACAGTCCGCTAGAGTTACCTTTATATAATGACAGTTTTTCTCTGATAAATCTAAAAACTTATAAACTTATCCAATAATTGATACTATTTGGTATAATATCAGTGTACATATGAATTAATGTGATGCAAATATAGAGATACAAAATTAGTTCAGTAATTATTTTAGTTGGCAACAATGAAGATTGGTAGTTAATGATTATCTAAGGGGGAAACAACAAAAGCATTTTGAGGTCTAAAAGTATAAACCATGAAAAAAAAATAAAGCCATCACAGACAAAACAGTTTTAAAAAGAAGATCTCTCCTACTTTATGTAGATTCAGGTAGATACCCACAAGATATTACCAAGCTGGGCCAGTAATATATTCTCACCATAAATCCTTTGTAATACATATATTACCTTAAATTATTTGCTAATTATTTCTTAATACAATAAGAAATCAAGACTACAAATAGAAAAGACTTAGCAAATAAAATAAGAATACATCAAATTAAAAATTATGATTGCAGCCTAAATTATACTCAAAGGAAAATGTATAAGCTTAAATATTTTTAGTAAACTGAGCTAAAGAGATAGTAACAAAAGAAAGAAAAATTAGTAGGCAGAAAACTATTTTAAAAACAACTACAGTAAAGGAGTAATACTAATAAAAGCAGAAATCAAAATATTAGTGAAAGACAACATACGGTCTTTCTTCTTTTTTTACGGTCCAACCATACTGGTCTTTTTTAGTTTTCTTTTTCTGCATTAGGGCATTTTCCTAAGCTGTTTCTTCAACCTGGAATGACATCTGCCCCTTCTTTTCACCTAAATAATATTAAGTCTTTAGAGATCTCAATTTAAACAACACTTCTTCAGAGAGGTTTCCTTGACAACCATATGGGTTAATTCTTTCTCAAGTATATATCTACACAATCTAGTGCTTATCACAACTTTGATTACTTGTTCACTGCTAGATTATAAGCTTCATCAGGGCAACGACCATATCTGACTATTTCACCACAGAATTTTAGGGCCCAGTATAGTGTTTTAGTATAATATGGCCTTGAAACATTTGTATTGAATGAGTACATAAGTAAATAAATGAATGGAAAAAGTCTTAAGAAAAAAAATACAATAAAATATACAATTTTCCAGAAATTTAAATCCACAAATAAAAAAGAACTGCAAATACACAAAATTAAGAATGGAAAAAGCAAAGAACATATGTTAAAATGATTTTATAAATTGTCAGAGATCACTAAATGTGAGCCTATATAACCATATTTTTAAATCTCATGTAAATCAATAATTTCCTGGAAATATATAAACGATTAAAAAAAAGTTACACAGGGGCGGCTGGGTGGCTCAGTTGTTAAGCGCCTGCCTTCAGCTCAGGGCGTGATCCCAGCGTTCTGGAATCGAGCCTCCCATCAGGCTCCTCCACTGGGAGCCTGCTTCTTCCTCTCCCACTCCCCCTACTTGTGTTCCTTCTCTCGCTGCCTGTCTCTCTCTCTGTCAAATAAATAAATAAAATCTTAAAAAAAAAAAAAAGTTATACAAAGAAAAATAACCCAATAGCCAGGGGAAATTTTTTTAAGTTTTTCAAATATAATCTCTACAAAATTTCCTTTAAACATTCAAAGAACAAATATAATTTTGTAAAGCTGGCATAATCTAGCTTTATAAACCAGAGACAACAAACACAATGCCAAAAAAAAAAAAAATCTTAACAATTCAATCTCAATTATCAACATAGCAGTAAAAATA
Source organism: Ursus maritimus (assembly GCF_017311325.1). Taxonomy (NCBI): domain Eukaryota; kingdom Metazoa; phylum Chordata; class Mammalia; order Carnivora; family Ursidae; genus Ursus; species Ursus maritimus. The sequence goes on from NW_024423564.1 coordinate 41,950,219, forward strand.
CTAAATGGAAGTTTGTCAACTCAACTATAGGAGAATATTAAAAGAATAATGTAGCTTGGGCACCTGGGTGGCTCGGTCGGTTAAGCTTCCAACTCTTGATTTCAGCTCAAGTCATGATCTCGGGGTTGGGTCTCCATGCTGGGAGTGAAGCTTGCTTAGGATTCTCTCTCTGCCTCTGCCAGTCCCTCCTCTGTAAAAATAAATAAATAAATAAATAAATAAATAAATAAATAAATAAATACCCTGACCAAGTAGGGTTTATCTCAGGAATTTAAAGAGGGTAGAAAATTTAAGAAATACAGTAATATAGTATCAATAGGCCAAAAGAGAAAAACCATATGATGAGATCAATAGATGCACAGGAAAGGACATTTGATCCAAATCTAGCATGTGTTCCTCATAAAAAATAAAAGCAAAAAACAAAAAACATAAACCTCAAAAAAAATTTCATTGACTAGTTATAGTTATATAGGGTTATACTTTATAGTAAAACAGAGCAAGAGGAGAGGGTAACATAGAATGGTTTTATCAGTCATGTTTCAACCAACTGGTAGTGCCTACCAGAAGTAGTACTAGAAAGGAGAATTCTTAAGCTTCAAGATTCAGAAGGAAACAGTGCCATGATCTACCCATATGGGTGTCAAGGAAATCTCTCTGAATAATGGTTAAACTGAGAGTTCTAAGTAATTAGTATTATTTAGGTGAGATGAAGAGGCAGGTATCATTCCAGGTTGAGGAAATAGCTTATGAAAATGCCCTGTGGCAGAAAAAGGAAACTAAAGGAGATGAGTATGTTTGGAGCATAAAAATGTCCTTATTGATACACTGAAGACAGTTTCTTTAAAGTCAGTAGCAAAGCAAGGAAGTCCAGTAGTGAAAATTACTAAACACTGACTTGAAACTTCAAGCCAGTACAATAAATAGGTGAGAAAACCAAAATATGACATATAGCTATTGTACACAGCCAAATTTATTTTTATTTTCATATGATGCTGTTATCCAACTAAAAATGGAAGACAAGAACCTGAAAAAAGAAAAGATTAAAACTAGTAAGAGTCTAGTAAAATATCTGATTACAAAATAAGTATGCAAAATCAAGAGCATTTTTCACAGAACTAGAACACTCAATCCTAAAATTTGCATGGAACCATAAAAGACCCTCATAGTCAAAACAAGCCTGGAAAAGAAGAACAAAACTGGAGGCATCACAATTTCAGATTTAAAGATGTATTACAAAGCTGTAGTGACCAAAACAGTATGGTACTTGCACAAAAACAGACACATAGATCAAAAGACAGAACAGAGAGACCAGAAATAAATCCGCAATTGTATGGCCAATTAATCTTTGACAAAGGAGGCAAGAATACACAATGGGGAAAGATAGTCTTGTCAACAAATGGTATTGGGAAAATTGGACAGCTACATGCAAAACAATGAAACTGTATGGCTTTCTCATACCATACACAAATATAAACTCAAAATGGATTAAATACCTGACTGTGAGACAGGAATCCATCAAAATCCTGAAACCAAAGAACTCCTAGAAGACAGCACAGGCAGTAATTTCTGTGACATCAGCAGTAGCAACATTTTTCTAGACATGTCTCCTAAGGTAAGGGATACAAAAGCAAAAATAAACTATTGGGACTACATCAAAATAAAAAGCTTCTGTACAGCAAAGGAAAAAATCAATGACTAAAAGGCAACCTACTGAATGGGAGAAGATATTTGCAAATGACATCTGATAAAGGGTAAGTATCCAAAATCTATACAGAATTTATATAACTCAAACCAAAACACAAATAATCCAATTAAAAAATGGGCAGAAGACATAAAAAGACATTTCTCCAAGGAAGACATGTAGATGGCCAACGGACATATGAAAAGCTACTCAACATCAGTCCTCATTAGGGAAATGCAAATCGAAACCACAATGAGATATCACCTCACACCTGTCAGAATGTTTAAAATCAAAAACACACACAGAAAAAAAACCAAACAAGCGTTAGTGAGTATGTGGAGAAAAAGGAACACTTGTGTACTGTTGGTGGGAATGCAAACTGGTACAGACACTCTGGAACACGGTATGGATGTTCCTCAAAAAGTTAAAAATAGAACTACTCTATGATCCAGTAATTGTGCTACTGGGTATTTACCCAAAGAATATAAAAACACTAATTTGAAAAGATATATGCACCCTTATGTTAATTGCAGCACTATTCCCAAAAGCCAAATAATGGAAGCAGCCCAAGCATCTATCAATTAAAAAAAAAAAAAAAGAGATGGACACTTAACCAAGTGTCTATCAACAGATGAATGGATAAAGATAGATAGATATATATATACAATGGAATGTTATTCAGCCATAAAAAGGAATGAAATCTTGCCATTTGCAACAACATTGATGGAGCTAGAGAGTATAATGCTAAGTGAAATAAACCAGTTGGAAAAAGACAAATACCATATAATTTCACTCATACATGGAATTTAATAAACAAAACAAATGAACAACAGGGAAAAAAAAAAAGACAAACCAAAAACGGACTCTTAATTATAGAGAACAAACAAATAGTTACCAGAGGGGAGGTGGGTGGAAGGATAGGTGAAATAGGTGAAGGGGATTAAGAGTACACTTATCTGGATGAGCACTGAATAATATATGGAATTGCTGAATCACTATATTGTACACCTGAAACTAATGTAACACTGTATTAACTATACCGGGATTAAAATTTTTAAAAAATGAAATTAAAAAAAATAATGAAAAAATAGGAAAGAGAAGTCTTAAACTAGGCAAAGAAACTAATACAGCAATGTATGTTAACTATACTGAAATTTTTTAAATAATTTTTTATTACATTATGTTAGTCACCATACAGTACATTCCTGGTTTTTGATGTAAAGTTCGATGATTCATTAGTTGCGCATAACACCCAGTGCACCATGCAATACATGCCCTCCTTAATACCCATGACCAGCCTATCCCATTCTCCCACTCCCCTCCCCTCTGAAGCCCTCAGTTTGTTTCCCAGAGTCCATAGTCTTTCATGGTTCATTCCACCTTCTGTTTACTCCCCCTTTCTTCTTCCCTTTCTTCTCCTACCGATCTTCCTACTTCTTATGTTCCATAAATGAGTGAAACCATATGATAATTGTCTTTCTCTGCTTGACTTATTTCGCTTAGCATTATCTCCTCCAGTCCCATTCATGTTGCAGCAAATGTTGAGAAATCATTCTTTTTGATGGCTGAGTAATATTCCATTGTATATATGGACCACATCTTCTTAATCCAGTCATCTGTTGAAGGGCATCTCAGCTCCTTCCACGATTTAGCTATTGTGAAATTTTTTTTAAAAATTGGTAAAACTTTTTTGAAGACTTCGGTAGACAGAATAATGGCCCTCCAAAATATCTACATCTTAATCTCTGGAACCTGTGAATATGTTACTTTTTATGTTAAAAGGGGATTTGAGAGGTATGATTAAATTGGTGATTTTGAGATTATCCTGGATTAACCATGTAGGCTCAATGTAATCACAAGGATCCTAAGGAAAAGATGGAGGTAGTGAGGTCAAAATCAGAGAAGGAGATAAGATGAAAGAGGAAGCAGAGATCAAGGAATTTGAAGATGCTACACTACAGCTTTGAAGATAGAAAAAGAGGTCATAAATCAAAGAATCCAGGTGTCTTCTAGAAGTTAGAAAAGGCAAGGAAAGTCTTCCCTAAGCCTCCAATAGGAATGCAGCCCTGCTGACACCTTGAAATTAGAACTTCTGACCTCCAGAACTAGAAGACAATACATTTTTGTTATTTAAACCAAGTTTGTGGCAATAATCTGTTACAGCAGCAACAGGAAACTCATACAAGAGCAATGGATAACTTTAAAATTATAGCTATTCTAGGACAGCAATTCTACTAGGAACTGATCCTAAAGAAGTTATCAGAGAGAATACAAATAGCTAAATAAAAGTGCATGCGCTACAACACCGTTTATAGTTATTAGCAATTGGAAACTACATAAGTGTCAAACAATAGGGGATTTATTAAATAAATCATTATAGATCCTCAGTAAAAATGCGTAACACAGTAGTTATAAATTAGCTGCTGGAAAAAATCTAGAGAAGTTGGAAAATTGTAAAATTTTTTTTTAAAAAGAAGACAGTTTACAAACTGCACTGTTTCATATCAGTCTCAATATATCAATAGTGGTTCTATTGGCTAGGAATGCCTGGGGCACTCACCTGGGCCAGTACTAGCTGCGGCAAGCCCCTACATAGATTTCTTGACCACAGCCAACATTGTGGCTGGACCCATGTTTGTGGCTCTTGTTATGATTCTAAGATGCACCTTAGCAACAACTATTAGGGAACTTTGAAAACACAAGGCTTATTACTCACAAGTCTTGGCGCAACTCAGGGTCACACAGGAGGGACTTAGGTATAGGGAAGAGGAAAAAGCAAGGACCTGGGTTTCTGCCTTTATTAGAGTGAAGAGTGAGGTGCCTAGGGTTTCACAGGTTTACTCTTTATTGGCAAATTTTAAACAGAAGTGCAGGAATTAGGGTATGGGAAGTGAAAAGGGTTCACTCAAGCTGTCAGTTATCTAAGTCAACCAGGGCTTCCTAAAAGGAAACTTCATGGGTGAGGGCAGCCTTGTTCTTTATCTAGTTATTCAGCTAGTAGCTGTGTCATATAGCTAGCAATAAGTTTATTCAAGATGGAAGTCTTTTTTTAAAGATTAATTAATTAATTAATTAATTTATTTGAGAGACAGTGAGTGGGGGAGGGCAGTGAGAGAGAATCTTCAAGCAGACTCCCCGGTGAGCATGGAGCCTGAGGTGGGGCTCCATCCCAGGACCAATGAGATCATAATCTGAGCCAAAACGAAGAGTCAGACACTCAAACAACTGAGCTACCCAGCTGCACCCAAGATGGAGGTCTTTGAAAAGGATGCCTCAGCAATCAAAAGCTTAATGTCAGGTACTTATATTACATTCAAAAAAAGCTTGTCAGGCACTTACACTACACACATATAGTATAATACCAATTTTTACAAAGATATATATCTTATTCTATTCAAGCCATTTAGTTATCTCCAGGTGGTGGAACTGTAGGTGATTTTCCTTCATATCATGATAGAGACTAATTTTATAATCAACACCAGTTATAAATGTATAAAATAAATAATTTTATATATATATCTGCTAGCCAAAAAGAGCCTATGAAGAAATAATTATATTAATAAATATCAGTATCAATTATTATACAATATAAAATAGCCTCAAGGTATAATATAATTATGTTTTCCTCCACAATAAACAACCCCAACCTCTCTAATAATTGGAGCCTTGTTTACATCAGCTCTACCTGTATAAGCAGGACCTTCCACAGATATTTGTCTGGCCCTACTTACTACCTCCTAAATAGAATATCCAATTTTGGGAAATATGCCAATCATGAAAGCAGGTAACCAATTTTTTTATTTTTTTTATTTTTCATTTTTTATTTAAAAATTTTTTTTTATTATGTTAGTCACCATACAGTACATCCCTGGTTTTTGATGTAAAGTTCGATGATTAGTTGCGTATAACACCCAGTGCACCATGCAATACGTGACCTCCTTAATACTCATCACCAGTCTATCCCATTCCCCCACCCCCCTCCCCTCTGAAGCCCTCAGTTTGTTTCTCAGAGTCCATAGTCTCTCATGCTTCATTCCCCCTTCTGATTACCCCCCCTTTCTTTATCCCTTTCTTCCCCTACCGATCTTCCTAGTTCTTATGTTCCATAGATGAGAGAAATCATATGATAATTGTCTTTCTCTGCTTGACTTATTTCACTTAGCATTATCTCCTCCAGTGTCGTCCATGTTGCAGCAAATATTGAGAACTCGTTCTTTTTGACAAATCCAGTCATCTGTTGAAGGGCATCTCGGCTCCTTCCACAATTTAGCTATTGTGGACAATGCTGCTATGAACATTGGGGTGCATATGGCCCTTCTCTTCACTATGTCTGTATCTTTGGGGTAAATACCCAGTAGTGCAATGGCTGGATCATAGGGTTGCTCAATTTTTAACTTTTTAAGGGACCTTCACACTGTTTTCCAGAGTGGCTATACCAATTGCATTCCCACCAACAATGTAGGAGGGAACCCCTTTCTCTACATCCTCTTCAACCTTTGGTGTTTCTTTCCTTGTCCGTTTTTGCCATTCTAACTGGCACAAGGTGGTATCTCAGTGTGGTTTTGATTGGAATTTCCGTGATGGCTAATGATTTTGAACATTTTTTCATGTGTCTGTTAGCCATTTGTATGTCTTCATTGGAAAAGTGTTCATATCTTCTGCCCATTTTAGGATTTGTTTATTTTTTTCTCGTGTATTGAGTTTGAGAAGTTCTTTGTAGATTTTGGATACTAGTCTTTTATCTGTAGTGTCATTTGCAAATATCTTCTCCCGTTCCGTGGGCTGCCTCTTAGTTTTTTTGACTGTTTCCTTGGCTGTGCAGAAGGTTTTGATGTTGATGAAGTCCCACAAGTTCATTTTATCTTTTGTTTCTCTTGCCTTTGGAGATGTGTCATGAAAAAAGTTGCTGTGGCCGATGTCGTAGAGGTTGCTGCCTATGCTCTCCTCTAGGATTTTGATGGATTCCTGTCTCACATCGAGGTCTTTTATCCATTTGGAGTTTATCTTTGTGTATGGTGTGAGAGAGTGGTCAAGTTTCATTCTTCTGCATGTAGCTGTCCAATTTTTCCCAGCACCATTTATTGAAGAGACTGTCTTTTTTTCCACTGGATGTTTTTTCCTGCTTTGTCAAAGATTAGTTGCCCAAAGAGCCGAGGGTCCATTTCTGGGTTCTCTATTCTGTTCCATTGGTCTATGTGTCTGTTTTTGTGCCAGTACCATGCTGTCTTTGTGATCACAGCTTTGTAGTACAGCTCGAAATCCGGCATTGTGATGCCCCCAGCTTTGTTTTTCCTTTTCAACAGTTCCTTGGAGATTCGGGGCCTTTTCTGTTTCCATACAAATTTAAGGACTATTTGTTCCAGTTCTTTGAAAAATGTCCTCGGTATTTTGATCGGGATAGCATTGAAAGTGTAGATTGCTCTGGGTAGCATGGACATTTTAACTATGTTAATTCTTCCAATCCATGAGCATGGAATATCTTTCCATCTTTTTATGTCTTCCTCAATGTCTTTCAAGAGTGATTTATAGTTTCTAGAATATAGGTCCTTTACATCTCTGGTTAAGTTAATTCCAAGGTAACGTATGGTTTTTGGTGCTATTGTAAATGGGATGGATTCCCTAATTTCTCTTTCTTCGGTCTCGTTATTCGTGTATAGAAATGCAACTGATTTCTGAGCATTGATTTTGTATCCCGCCACGTTACTGAATTGCTCTATAACTTCTAATAGTTTGGGAGTGGCTTCTTTTGGGTTTTCCATATAGAGTATCATGTCATCTGCAAAGAGAGACATTTTGACTTCTTCTTTGCCAATTTGAATACCTTTGATCCCTTTTTGTCGTCTGATTGCTGTTGCAAGGACTTCTAGTACTATGTTGAATAATAGTGGCGAGAGTGGGCATCCTTGTCGAGTTCCTGATCTTAAGGGAAAGGCTTCCAGCTTTTCCCCATTGAGAATAATATTTGCAGTAGGCTTTTCATAGATGGCTTTTATGAGATTGAGAAATGTACCTTCTATTCCTACACTCTGAAGGGTTTTAATCAGGAAAGGATGCTGTATTTTGTCAAATGCTTTTTCGGCATCGATTGAGAGGATCATATGGTTCCTGAGTCTTTTCTTGTTGATATGATGTATCACGCTGATTGATTTGCGAATATTGAACCACGCTTGCATCCCAGGTATGAATCCCACTTGATCGTGATGGATAATCCTTTTAATGTACTGTTGGATTCTATTAGCAAGTATCTTGTTGAGGATTTTGGCGTCCATATTCATTAGGGAAATCGGTCTGTAATTCTCCTTTTTGAGGGGGTCTTTGCCTGGTTTGGGGATCAAGGTAATATTGGCCTCATAGAATGAGTTTGGTAGCTTTCCTTCTGTTTCTATTTTTTGAAATAGCTTTAGGAGAATAGGTATTATTTCTTCTTTGAATGTTTGGTAGAATTCCCCAGGAAAACCGTCCGGGCCTGGAGTTTTGTTATTTGGAAGGTTGTTTATCACTGACTCAATTTCTTCATAATTAATTGGCCTGTTTAAGGAATCAATTTCTTCCGGTTTCAATCTTGGTAGTTTATAGGTTTCCAGGAAGGATTCCATCTCTTCCAGATTGCTTAGTTTATTGGCATATAGCTGTTGATAAAAATTTCTAATAATCCTTCCAATTTCAATGGTGTTCGTCGTGACCTCTCCTTTTTCATTCATAATTTTAATAATCTGGGTCCTTTCTCTTTTCTTTTGGATAAGTCTTGCCAGTGGTCTGTCAATTTTATTGATTCTCTCAAAGAACCAGCTTCTAGTCCTGTTGATCTGCTCTACTGTACTTCTGGTTTCTGCTTGATTGATTTCAGCTCTAATTTTGGTCAACTGCTTCCTCGTGCGTGGATTAGGCCTGTCCCTCTGTTGCTGTTCCAGCTTCTTGAGGTGAGAATATAAAAACTGCATTTTAGATTTTTCTATTCTTTTGAGTGAGGCTTGGATGGCTATGTATTTCCCCCTTAGGACTGCCTTTGCAGTATCCCATAGGTTTTGGACTGTTGTATTTTCATTCTCATTGGTCTCCATAAATTGTTTAATTTGATTTTTGATTTCCTGGTTTATCGAGTCATTCCTGAGCAGGATGGTTCTTAGTCTCCAAGTGTTTGAGTTTCTTCCAAATTTTTCCTTGTGGTTGAGTTCCAATTTCAGAGCGTTGTGGTCTGAGAATATGCAGGGGATAATTTCAATCTTTTGGTATCGGTTGAGACCTGTTTTGTGTCCCAGAACATGGTCTATTCTTGAGAATGTTCCATGGGCATTAGAATAGAATGAGTATTCTTTGGTTCTGGGGTGTAGTGTTCTATATATATCTATGAGGTCCAACTCGTCGAGTATGGCATTCAAAGCCTTTGATTCTTTGCTTAGTTTTTGCCAGGGTGTTCTGTCTATTTCTGAGAGTGGAGTGTTGAGGTCCCCTACTATTAATGTATTTTTATTTATATGTCTCTTTATTCTGGTTAAGAGTTGGCTTGTGTATCTTGCTGCTCCCCTGTTGGGGGCATATATATTTATAATTGTCATATCCACTTGTTGAATACTTCCCTTAAGAATAATATAGTGCCCTTCTGCATCTCTAACTATAGTCTGTAGTTTAAAATCCAATTTATCTGATATGAGAATTGCTACCCCAGCTTTCTTTTGAGGTCCATTTGCGTGAAAGATGGTACTCCATCCCCTTACTCTCAGTCTGAATGCATCTTTGGGTTCGAAATGAGTCTCTTGTAGACAGCAAATGGATGGGTCATTTCTTTTTATCCAATCTGCAACCCTGTGGCGTTTTATGGGATGGTTCAAACCATTTACATTAAGACTGATTACTGAGAGATATGATTTTAATGTTGCCATGTTGCCAGTAAAGTCTTTGTTTGTATTGGCTGTGACTTTCTGTTCTGTATCACTCTTGGGGCCTTTTTACTTTTATAGAACCCCCCGTAATATCTCCTGTAGGGCTGGTTTCGTGGTTACAAAATTGGTTAGTGACTGGCGATTCTGAAATGTCTTTATTTCTCCATCAATTCTGAATGACAGCCTTGCTGGATAAAGGATCCTTGGCTGCATGTTTTTCTCTGAAAGAGCTTTAAATATGCTCCCCCAACCCTTTCTCTCATTCCAGGTCTGTGTAGACAGGTCTGACGTAATTCTGATGCTTTTGCCTTGGTACGTGAGAAATTTCTTTGCCCTGGCCGCTTTCAATACTGTATCCTTGCATCTAATATTTGCGAATTGCACTATGACGTGACGTGGCGTAGGTTTGTCGTGGTTGAGCTTGGGAGGGGTCCTCTCTGCCTCTTGGACACGAATGTTTGTTTCCCTTGCTAGATTAGGGAAGTTTTCAGCTACAATTTGTTCAAATATCTCTTCTAGACCTCTGTTTTTCTCCACCCCCTCGGGGATGCCGATGATTCTAACATTGGATCGTTTCATTGAGTCAGTAATCTCCCGTAACCTACATTCGTGGGCGTGGATTTTTTTAAGACCATCTTCTATTTTCATTTTTTCCTCTATTAACCCATCCTCCAATTCACTAACCCGTTCCTCTGCTTCTGCGACCCTGGCCGTCAGAGCCTCTAGTTTTGCCTGCATTTGGCTCATAGAATTTTTAATTTCTGTCAGATTCGCTCTCATTTCTGTCCTTAGGGATTCTATATTCTCAGTAACCTTTTCGTTAATAGTTTTTTCAATTCTACTCATCATTTTGACCATCGTTACTCTGAATTCCATTTCTGATAATTTGGTTACATCCATATCCATTATTTCTGTGGCAGAGGCCACAGAATCACTGTCTTTTCTTTGCTGGGGGGGGCTTCTCCTTCTTGTCATTCTGATGAAGAGAGGTTGCGGGGTTTCCAGAGCCCAAATTATTGACTGGGTCCCAGGCCGTGCCCCTTGTTTTATAGGGATCTTAGGGATGTGGGCTTCTTCTTTAAAGATTTTATTTATTTATTTATGTGGCAGCCAACCAGCGAGAGAGGGAACAGAAGCAGGGGAGTGGGAGAGGAAGAAGCAGGCTCCCAGCGGAGGAGCCCGATGAGGGACTCCTTTCCGGAACGCCGGGATCACGCCCTAAGCCGAAGGCAGGCGCTCAATGACTGCGCCACCCAGGCGCCCGGGTTGTGGGCTTCTTGATTTTTCAGCCTCAAATCTCAGCCTCTGTCTCAGAACAGAGGGATCGCGGACCGTTCTTCACTGATGTTCTGGCCACTTTAACTCCGTTACTGTTGGTGCTGCTCAACCCTGCAGCGTCCCGGGATGTGCGCCCCACACCTGGCATCCCGCTCCCGGAGCTCCGGCCCTCAGTCTGGTCGCACGTGTTCCCCCGTTCATGGTCTCAGTCTGCTCTCTCGCGGGTGCTGGTCCGCGAGTCCGCCCGCTCCCCTGTGCAGGTGGCTACCGCTTCCCGGTGCCCTAACGCAACAGCTCCCTCCCCCTTCCATTTATCTTCCGATATCTGTGTGCGGTTTCATGGCTCCCCGCTTCGTACCTCAGTACTCAGCGCTGGAGATATTCATTTGTAGATCCAGATGTATCTTCCTGCATCTCAGGCTGATTCCGTGGATGTTCAGGCTGGTCTGGTACCTATCCAACTCGACTCAGGGGACCGGCTGAAAAAGGGGTCCCCTACTCCTCCGCCATAGTAACTCCCTCCCAGGTAACCAATTTTTTAAGTCAATAGCCTTAATGTCATGTATACTAAGTTATCTGGCCTTTGGCTATTTTAAAGTGCATTAGCTTTATAAGGGGCTCTTTTTTTTCTTTGATACTGAAAAAACTTTTTTTCACTTCATGCTTGTGTTTTGGATAAGTTAGCCTATCTCAGCTAAATGAGAAATACATATATTTTAATAATAATATACATAAATTTATATATATAAAGTTTGGGGATTTTCATAAAATTCTAGCCAAAAACATTGTCATTATACTTTAAAAGAGTGAATATTATGGCATATGAATTATATCTCAATTTTTTAAAAACTGCTTATTACACTATTTAGTGTCCGTGTTCAACATGAGCCACATGACAATAACTTAACAAAAGATCTGAAAACTTTAATTCCTGCTAATTTAAGAATGCAAACATAATGTTAGAATAACCTAGGAAATATATCATGAATTTGTCCCTTAGAATTTTCTCTCTTTTAAATATCAGCTCTCAACTTACCATTGGTTATATGCTAGATCTGCATAATTCCATGCTTGTATTCTTTAAAATGCTGATTTATTATGGTAAGTGCTTGTTATAAGGCAAAGAAGTAAGAGGTGCTATCAACAAGATGGTAGAATAGGAAGCATTAGATTCTTCTTTCCCCACTGAGACACTGACTTAACAATACATAAATTTTTTTGTGAGAAATCCAGAAACCTGTTAAAAAGCTCCTACACCACATGCAAGCACGAAACCAGCTACATTGACGCCAATAGAAAAAGACATGGCACCCACTTTCCAGAGCTCTGCTCCCTTACGGAAAAAGTTGGAGAATATACCCAACATTCTGGCTTTTTTGGGGGTTGTCCCAGGGACTGATTTCTGTCTGGTCTGTCCCAGAGGGCACACTTCCAATCTCATTTTATGAAGCCGGCATTACCGTGATACCAAATCCAGGCAAAGAAAATAGAACTATGGGCTAATATCCCTTATGAATATAGATGCAAAATCCTCAACAAAATACCAACAAACTAAATCCAATAGCACATTAGAAGAATTATACACCATGACCCAGTAGGATTTATTCCTGGGTTGCAAGGATGGTTCAACACACAAGAATCAATCAATGTGATTCACCACATTAATGCAACAGAGTGAGGGGGACCACACAGTTATCACAATAGATGCAAATAAAAGTATTTGATAAAATCCAACATCCTTTCATGATTAAAAAAAAAACACCCAACAAGTTAGGAATAGAGTGAAACTATCTCAACATAATAAAGGCCACATATGACAAGCCCATGTAGTTAGCATCATACTTACTGGTAAAAAACTGAAAGCTTTTCCTCTAAGAGCAGTAACAGGGCAAGAGTACCTCCCCTCACCACTACCATTCAACATAGTACTATAGTCCTAGCTAGGACAATTAGAAAAGAAAAAGAAATAAAAGTCATCAAAATGGGAAATGAAGAAGTAAGATTATCTCTGTTTGTAGATGACATGATTTTATATGTAAAAAACCCTAAAGATTCTACAAAAAAAATGTTAGCAATAATAAACAAATTCAGTAAAGTTGCAGGATATACCAAAAACAAAAATCAGCTGTGTTTCTAAATATTAACAATGAGCAATCTGAAAAGGAAATAAAGAAAACAATCCCATTTACAATACCATTAAAATACTTAGGAGTAAACTCAACCAAAGAGGTGAAAAGACTTTTACATTGAAAACTGTAAGACACTGCTGACAGAAATTAAAGATGACACAAATAAATGAAAGACATCCTGTGTTCATGGACTAAAAGGCCTAACATTGTTAAAATATCCATATTTCCAGAAATAATCTACACATTTAATGCAATCTTATCAAAATGTCAATGCCAGTATTTACAGAAATAAAAAAATCCTAAAATTCATATGGAACCACAAAGGATGCTAAATAGCCAAAACAATCTTGAGAAAGAAGAACAAAGCTGAAAGCCTTACACTTCTTGACTTCAAATTATATTACAACACTACAGTAATCAAAACAGTTTGGTACTGGCATAAAGACAGACATAAAGACCAAAGGAACAGGGTAGAGAGCCCAGAAATAAATCCATGCAAATATGGTCTAATAATTTTCAATTAGAATGCCATGAATACACAATGGGGAAAGAACAGTGTCTTCAACAAATGGTGTTGGGAAAACAGGGAATCCATATGCAAAAAAGAAAAGGGACGCTTATCTTACACCATACACAAAAATCAACTCAAAATAGATCAAAGACTTAAATTTAAGACCTAAAACTGTAAAACTCCTATAGAAAGTATACAGAAAAAGCTTTAAGACATTGGTCTTGACAATGATTTCTTGGATTCAACACTGAAAGCATAGCCAAGAAAAGAAAAATATAGACAAAGGAGGACTACATCATGTTTGACAACTTTTGTGCAGCAAAGAAAAAAAATCAACAAAGTAAAAAAGCATCCTACAGAATGGAAAAAATATCTGCAAACCACATCTTTGATGAGTTAATATCCAAAATATATAAGGTACCCTCTCAACAATAACAAAACAAAACAAAAACCCAATTTAATAATGGGGCAAAGGACTTGAATAGACACTTCTCTAACGAAGGCATACAATTGGCCAATTGGTATATAAAAAGATGGTCGACATCCTTAATCATCAGAAAAATGTAAGACAAAGCCACAAAGAGATATCATCTCATAACTTTTAAGATGGCCATCACTGAAACAACAGAAAACAACAAGTGCTGGCAATGATGTGAACAAATTAGAAATTAGAACTCATGCGTAATGCTGAGAATGTAAAATGGTACAGCTGTTATGGAAAACAGTATGGAAGTTCCTCAAAAAATTAAAAATAGAACTACTATGTGATCTGTCAATCCCACTTCTGGGTATTTACCCAAGAGAATTGGAAACAGAATATCTAAGAGACAGAGAAAAAGAGAAACAAAAAGACACAGAGGCAGCAGAGATAATATTCTATTGCAGAAGGGTGGGGGGACAGTAGTTAAGAACCTTACTTATATTCATACAAGTCATACCATGTGATTTCCACACAGAAAACTGAAGTCTGGCTTTGAATGTACTTTGATGATACCTTCTATTATATATTTTCAATCTGAAAGAGTTTTGCATAGCTAAACAAAAGAATGACAGAGAAGGATCTGTTTGCAGCCCTCAGATCCTCATAATCCTAGAACATGTACCATGATGAAATTTAAGTAAATTAATAAATTAGCAAATTAATAAATCAGAGGAATTTAACATTGGACTTTGGTTTTTAGAGGGCTATAACTTCATATACGTGCTTATTATTCTGTAAGTAATCATATTTCTAATATGCTTGATATAAACCATATATATGTTTAAGTTTTCATTGTAATATTACTTTGTGGTGTCTGCCTCCCCTAGCCACAGCTGACTAGCCTAAATGGTAGACATGGTCCCAAGTGGTAGTATATTAAGTTGGCCAGAGATCTATGACTTAAAATAGTCTACCTCAAAAATTTAAGTTAAATATTGAGGAAAATTTGAGTGGATGCCATGAGGTAGAGATGTCTGACAAACTATAGCTCTGTGCAACCCAAAGTTTGAGGGAGCCAGAATTATAAGTCTAAGTGTTTCTGGCGGGTCTCAATTCATGAATAAAAGAGTAAAAATTCAATTTGCCATGTATTTTAAGATACCCTTTAAAACTGGCACAGAGCTATTAAATATACATTTAAGGCATTATATAATATAGACACGTACTTTTCATTCTGCCTTTGAAAATACACATGGTTCCTAACGATACTTAGAAGTCAGAAAATTCCTCTTCTCTCAATCCTATCTTCTTTTAAATATGCAAATCAATATTAGAAATGAATGGTAAAACCTAGCAAAAGGGCTAACATAAACTTTATAGAGTAGCTAGAATTTTTACAAGCAATAATTTTATATAATTATGTAGAAATTGTATTTATTACTGAATCCACCAAAAGGCCATTCTTACCTACCGATGTTTGCTTTACATTTTGCCAAGGTTATGCAAAAACTTACCTCATCTATGACTTACATATAGAACTCATCTCTGCTGAAACTGCTTAATAAGCCAAATTTGTCCCTGGTAACTTTCCCTGTCAATCTCTTGCTACTGTTCTTCCACATCCTTTGTACTTTTCTAATCCTTAAACCATTGCTCTAGGATTATCCTGATATGCTCTCCCTTTAACAAAATGTAGTTATACTGGGTGCAGCCAGATTATGAGTTTAGGCATCTAATAAAAATGAACTTACTTAAAAGGTTAATGAGGAACAACATTTCAAGTGTAAGCCTTTTAGACAATGCCTAGGATTGAAATGATCTAACCTGAAGGACAACTGAGTATAAATTTTAGGCAGCATTTGGGATCCAGAAGCTTTTGGCTTACTCACAACACATAGTGGTAAACATGCAACCTATGCCTAGGTTATTCAATCTTAAGTACTGAAAAGAACAGTAAGCTATTTATTTGAACACAATTTCTCAATTATCTGTGTGTAATATATGGAAACTTTTTCTTTAAGTCAGAACATTTATTAAAGCTGTTGAACATGATTTCAGTGTCACTAGACTTCTAATGATTTTACTGAGGGCTTTCCATGAGCATGAGATGTATAAGCTATACTCAGGAACAGATGTTACAGTTATACCGAAGACTGAAGGCAGCCAAGCACAGAGACAAAGGACACAGACTGTGGGCTTAGCTTTGGTTCAAACCACTGCTACTCACTAGCTGTCTCTTAACCAATTTAAATATCAGGTCCCTCAACCATGAAATGGATGTAATAGTAGAGAATTAAATGAGAAAATACATATTAAGCACTTGTCTAGTATAGTCTAAGTACATAAGAACTCAATATACGTTAGCTATTATTATTAATCAGTAGATAGTCTCCTGAATATGTCTTTGATGTTTACTATTATTAGTGGCTATTATTTTTTAAAACTAAAGAAACAAAATAAAATAATACAGTAATAATTTGACTTAATATGTTCGTTATTTTATTCAAAGTGAAAATGACTTGTTTTTTCTGATTAAAAAATACGTATTAACTGACATTCAAATCATAAAGAAAATTAAAAGAAAAATGGAGAAAAATTAGTGAAATTTATACATGCCAAGATATACATTGTTATTACTTCAATGATACTTCTTTTTTTCCAAAAGCAGGACTAATCTACTATCTGTGTCTTTCTGTTTTTGAAATATAATTGTAGAGCTCTTGTTTCATGACTACTATTCATAAACTAGCCATAACAATGGAAAGGTAGGTCTCTTGAGAAGCAGAGAGAGTAGAGGTAAAATGTCTGGCACCATCCTGCCTGTGTCCAAATGGCAACTTTACCACTTACTAGACATATCATCTTGGGCAAGTCACTTAGGCTCTGCATCTCAACTTCCTTATCTGTGAAGTGGAGTTGTTAATAAGGATTAAAGGCATTAATGGATAAAGTACTTAAAAGAGTGCCCAGTACATAATAAGTAATACATAAGAGTCAACTATTATTATAAATGGTCATACAAAGGTACTTATGATATGTTGTTATATAAATATAAAGCAGTTCATAAAACCAGTTATGTATAATCTTATTCCATTTGTATAAAAAGAACAAAGTACATATTAACATATCTATTTATATATATAAGCATAAAATGATTGAAAGACTATACATAAAACTGTTAACATGATTATCTCAGGAAGAATTTTCACTGGTTCTATAATGTTGCAATTTTTACGACCCTTATGTAAGAAAAGGGAACTATTAAAAATGCATTTTTTGAAGTGGAGAAAATAAAAAGAGAAAGAAAGTAGAAGAAAATAACAAAACTCCTGGTTTTCAGAAAGATGACAATAGTTATTATTTTTTCCTGCTATCCCAGGAAAAGAGAGTTTAGAGCTTATAGAGAACTAAAGTCACTATTAGTGGAAGTAATTTATAGTAATCCTAAAGTATAATTTCCCTTTACTAAAGAGACGTTATTTTCTGTGCTTCCAAGAAAAATATTCAAAAGGAAAAGGAAAACATTCAAGTACGTTTAAAATTGCTAATAAATACACCTAAGGCTATCAAATTTAACAGAAAGGTGGCTGAAGCATAAACTACTAAACAACCATATTTCTCCTTTATTTTATGGGGGCAAGGATGCCACCTCAAGCTTGAAACACCTTTGATGTCCAAACTGTATATGTTCTGCCTAATTTATAGAGGAACAAGGCCTATAAAATTCTAAATTCTAAAGCAAAGTTTCCAAATGTTGTTTAATATTGAATGGCAGCTTTTCTGAGAATGAATACAGTGCCTTTTGGCAGATGTCATAAACTTTTTAAGTCTCAGTCTCCTCAGCTATAAAGTAGGGAAAATATCCGAAGAGGTTTAAGTGAGAACATGCAGTACTCATGCAGAACATGACAGCCTAAAAGGAATCATCAACCTGATTTTAATATTATTTTGTCTAATGTATAGACTGTGCTTTCAGTACTTCACAAAAATACATTCTTGCTTGAGCTGAAGTTTTAGACTTAAAAATATTAGCTCTTAGCTGTTATGCATGCCATTTATGTCCAATATGTCTCTCTCAAATGTCACCAGTTACATATAATATCCCAAATTTCTGACCTATGCTGATGACAGATCACCATCTATTGTGATGTCACCCAGTACTTTATGGTAATATTTCATATGATATTTTTTCTGGCTACAGTTTAAAGGGCACTTCCTGTCTATGGAGTAAAGCCTACCACATTATCAAAATATGTAACTGAAGGATTACAGTATGACTTCCTGTGATTTTATTTCTATGTTGTTGCCATAAATAGCAATGAGTAAATCTTCTAAAATATGTCGTAAGACTTCTTGTCCAAGAAGCAATATATTCTGCAATCTCATTGACAAAATTGTTAAACGACCATCCTTGCAGTTTTTGGGTCAGTGGGGATATCACTGTTATGAACCTAGGATTTACAGAACCCTGGCAAAAATTCTGAGGTGTGTCGACTTGGATGGGTTTGACATACTACTCTCAGATTATATTGCATTTGTGGAAAAATCAGGATACCGTTTCGAACTAAATTTTAATCTTGAATTTACTGAAATATGTGTGAATACAATTCTGTACTGGGTTTTCGCCAGAAAAGGTAATCCTGACTTTGTGGAACTGCTTCTCAAGAAGACAAAGGACTATGTTCAAGACAGAAGTTGTAACCTGGCACTGATATGGAGGTAATAATCTCATGTTTTCACCATAAAAGGAGTAAATTTCTCATTAGGAGATTATATTACTTCTTTTTTTCTAAAATGAATACGCATAGTGGCTATATATGGATAAGGAATCCTGAATTGATTGCTCATTCATTTGTTCACTCCTTCATTATTTATTCAATAAATGCTCCCTTATACATACATTATTATGTACCAATATATTTCTAGCGGTTCCGTTCTATAAAGTTTACATGTTGGTGGTCAAGGTAATGGCATGTTCACCAACTTAGATTTCTCTAACTAGACAAAGACATTATTTTGGGTAATACCATGATCTCTTCTTGAGAATACCAATAATGTTTATCTATAGTATGTATATAAAATGACTTTCAAGGTATAATTCAGAATATTCACACATATTCACTTAATAATAGTTATTAAACATAATAATTCCCTTTTTGTATGTTAAACATTGATAAATTCAACTCCAAATTCTCCAAGATTGAGCACAATGAAGCCAAATACCTGATTAAGTCTGTTATAGAACCAAATTTTCACATAGTCTGAAATGTCAAACTAGCTAATGAATACTACTGAGGATCTTATAGAATAAAGTATTCAATGTGACCTCTTTGTAAAGTCCATAATATAGATTGTAATGTTACTTAGTTTGCAGTAACTCCTAACTCACTCTACAGTTTTGGGTACTGGTTTGATTAGAACCAATGTGCATTTGTTCACTCATTCAACAAATTATTTATATACCACCTTACTGTGGATAAGGCACTATACTAGCTAGGCACCATGACAGGAGAAAGAATACAGTAAAAAAAACAAGACAGACAAGATCAGTTAAAGACTAAACCAATCTAGATTCTGCCTGAAGCAGTTGTTCTCTTGATTGTGTATCATTGTGATATTGGAGTACCACTAGATTGCTTTCCTTAATGATCACCCAAGTATGTGAACTAATAGCTGCATTCTGGAATATCAGTAAATAGAACCCCCAAATAGTACCCAATAGTGTCCCAAGCTGGGCTAAGTAACACCTATGTGTGTCCTGGCAGGCCCATGGAAAAGAAAAATGGAGTAAAGCAGAGGGAGAGAAGATAAATTTTTAAAATTTTAAGTGGGACGCAAAAGGGGAAAACTGAAAGGAGGGGAAGGAAAATGAAACAAAGAGAAACACACAGTGGGATATGATGCAGTGCCATTAACAATTGTCTTAAGCGACTGTTTCAAAATCGAGAAATTTTCATTTAAATATATCCACAAGGTAAAATACATTACTAGCCAATTCTATGTACCACAACATGATCTGGGTCTTTCAGAATCATAGCATTTTATTTAGATTCGGATGGGATCTATGAATTCATTAGCAAACTTCCACCCTGGTCAGCAATCCTATGTTGAACATCCCTGGCTGATGTTCTATGGTCTCTGCTTGAACAACGCTAGTAGTAGTTAACTATTTTGTGAGGTAAACCATTCCTTTACCCAGGGACCCCTCTGTTTCCCAGCGATACCTCTTCTGTTTCCCTCAAAGATTTTACCCAGTCCCATGACTTTAAATATTATGTGTATGCCAATGACTCTCCAGTCTTTCTCTCCAGCCCTGACCTTTCCTCTGAGCTCCAGATTCCTTCTATATAAAGTCGTCTACTCAACATCTCCACAAAGCATCTCAAACTCAACAGAAATAAAACAATATTAATCTAATTCACTCTCTCCCTGTCAACCTGCTCCTTCCCCTGAATTCCCTACCTGACCAATGGTCCCTTTTTTTCTATCCTCTTGCACAAGACAGAAATCCAGGATTTATTCTTGGTTCTTCTCTTTCTTGCATCAACACATTAGTAAGTCCTCTTGATATGTCTCTAAAACATATCCCAATTATACTTTTCATTTCCTTCATTTCTAACCCAGGTGAAGCCACATTCATCTCTTGCCTGCACAACTTCTATAGACTGCCAAAGAGTCTTTCAGCTTCCACTCTTCCCTCTCAACCCTTTAATCTATTCATGACTCAGAAGCCTGAACAACCTTATAAAAATGTGAAATATGTTATATCACTCATGCTTAAAATCCTCCAAATCTTTCCCACTACAAGTGAAATAAAATTCAAACTCAATACCCATTTTTTAAAAGTCCTACATGATTTGGTCTCTCACTTTATCAACCAAATCCAATCTCCTGTCATTCTCCCCCTTGAACACTATATCCCAGCCACCCAGACCTTTCTGTTTCTTGAACATCTTCAATTTTCATTTCTGCCTGAAGGTCCTATAATGACTGTTACTTCCAAGTGAAATTAAGTCAGACTGAGAAAGACAAATATCATATGATTTCATTCATTAGTGGAATCTTAAGAGCAAAACAAATGAATAAATAGAAAAAAGCAGAAACAGGGGCGCCTGGGTGGCACAGCGGTTAAGCGCCTGCCTTCGGCTCAGGGCGTGATCCCTGCGTTACGGGATCGAGCCCCACATCAGGCTCCTCCGCTATGAGCCTGCTTCTTCCTCTCCCGCTCCCCCTGCTTGTGTTCCCTCTCTCGCTGGCTGTCTCTATCTCTGTCAAATAAATAAATAAAATCTTTAAAAAAAAAAAAGAAAAAAGAAAAAAGCAGAAACAGACCTATAAATACAGAGAGCAAACTGTTGGTTGCCGGAGGGAAAGGGGGTAAGGAGATGGGCAAAATGAGTGAAGGGGAATAGGAGATAGAAGCCTCCAGTTACGGAATGAATAAGTTACAGGAATAAAAGGCACAGCACAGGGAATGTAGTTAATGATATTGTAACAACATTGAATGGTGACAGATGGTAGCTACACTTGTGAGCACAGCATAATGTATAAACTTATTGAGTCATTGGGTTGTACACCTGAAACTAATGTAACATTGTATGTCAACTATACTCAAATTTAAAAACCAACATTTTAAAAATAATGAAATAATAATAACTGTTCCCTCTGCCTGGAAATCTCACTCAGATCTTCCTATGACTAATTCCTTTTTATCAGGTGGAACACAGTATAAATGTCATCTCTTCAGAGAGGCCTTCTCTGGTCTCACTATCTAAAGAAACCACTCACTCACTATCATAACACTATTTAAATTCTCTGCACAACATCGATCACTATATGTTCATTTGCTGTTGGTTTTTTTTTTCATTGATTTGTTTATTCACTATCCACTGTCATTAAAAGTAAGCTCTGTGAGAGGAAAAACCCTGACTACTTTCTCAACATTGAATCCTCAGTTCCTAGAACTATGTAGATATATTCCAAGAGCTCAATCAAGATTTTGTTGAAAGAAAAAGTGAATTTTTATGCAGCTTTATTAGATTCTTCTTACTCATCATGCACTAAAATCTGTCTCCATTTCTCCAATTCTGCCCCCAGAGCTATGGAGAACAAAGTCTATTTATTTTCTCTCCTAAATAAAAACCTCTCAAATATTTGAACACAGCTATTATGTCCCCAGAGTGAATACCTTAAATTCCCTATTATCTGTTGTTCTTTATTCTTATAGCAACATCATTTTTTGGTCACACTACCCAGATACACTTCAATATGATAATTTTCCCCATTATAATAATGAAGTGTCGAAATAGGTCTCTGGAGGGGAGGAGGTGGAACTAATGAGGGAAAGGAACTTAAGTTTGTTCATTTTTACAACAAACCTGCAATAGTAATCTAAACGCCACTGTATGACAGACCATAAGTGGTTAAAGAGAGATGATACCATTCAGCTAAAATAACAATAATCATTTATTAAGCATTTTCTTAAGTGCCAAACAGTGTGGTATTTTGGGGGGAATACAAAACCAAATAGCCATATTTCCTGATTTTGGAGAGCTCACACACTAGTAAGTGAACCATTGCAATTATAATCATACTATAAATGCAAAAATAGAAGCATGTGCAGGTAGAAAGAACAGAGAAAGAAGTTAACACTATTGGGAAGGAGCAGATACCTGAGAAAGCTCTATAGAAGAGAGGATGTCTTATATTGATTTTTAAAGGATGAAAGGAAGTTTCCTCTTCCTTTAGCCCTTGAAGAAATATAATCTAGGCAGAGGCAGCATGATTAAAACCAAAGGAGATACAAACAACATGTTGCATCCAGTGATTATAAGAATTGTCTATAACAATTGTCTAGATAATTCTGCAATTGCTAGAAAGTAAGATAGGAAATCGGGTAATAGTGAAAGATGAAGCCTAGAAGTGAAAGCCGAAAGTACTTTGTAGGCCATGTTAAGGAATTTAAAATTTACACCATGAGTGATGCCTAACCAGTGAAGGTCAGATTAGTGGTATGAAAAGATTCATCAGCTCCCACTTGAAGACTAGGCTAGGAAGAGAGGCTGGGACTAGAGGCAGGGAGACCAGTCAATAGACTGCTCAAACACTCCAGATACAGTGGCAGCTCCAGAACGTCTACAGACAAAGGGTTGTGGGAAACAATCATTGAAAAGAGGTAGGTGACTGGAGAAGTTCCTTGAAACTGAATTTGCATAGTAGGCACTCTGTGCTAACTCAGCTTCCCTGTGTATCTATAACAGTTTTAGGGAAAGAACTAATTCTACTCTGCCACCATCTTCTCCAACTTCAGGCTATTCTTTGATACCACAACTGTCCAGGTAAAACACAACGAGACCTTAAACTAAATAGCAACAGGGGAAAGAAGAGATATTATTAAATAGAATAACAAAACATAGCGAGTGATTAGAAGCAGAGCATCAGAGAAAGACAAGAGTTAATTTCAAATTTCTAAATTTTAAGACTCATTGATGGTTGTATTAGTTTCCTTTTGTTGTAACAAATTGCCACAAACTTAGTGGCTTAAAATGATACAAATGTATTATTTTTTAGTTTTGGAAGTCAGAAGTCCAAAGTGAAGCTACGGGGCTAAAATCAAGAGGTCATCAGGGCTGGTTCTTTCTAGAAGCTCTATAGGAGACTGGGTTTCCTTGCCAGCTTCTAGAGGCTTCCTGCACTCCTTGGTTCATGGCCTCTTCCTCCATCTTCAAAGACAGCATTGTAGAGTCATAGCTTCTTTACTGACCCTGATTCTATTTTTCTTCCTGGCACGTCTTATAAGGGCCCCTGTGATTACACTGGGTCCACCTGCATAATCTCCCATCTCAAGATCCTTACCTTAATTACATCTGCAAAATCCCTTTTGACAATTTGAGAGGCCATTATCCAGCCTACCACAATGGTCATGCCACAAATCTATCAAGATTATTATCAAGGACATAAAAATTTAGTTTGGGACATAAGAGTTTGCATTACCTAAGGGATATCCAGGTACAGCAGACAGCTAGATAGCATCATCCTTGATGTGTCTTTCTCTTACATTCCACATCTTATCTGTCTGGATATCTGTTAGTTCTAACTTGAAACAATATACAGAATCTGACCATCTCTACTGTTATTCCTTCGTACTAAGTAATTTTCTTCCTCCTATCCCATAACAAATTCTCAGCAGAGGTAAGATCACATTGTTTTTCTATTCAAAATCTCCAATGGTTCCTCCATTCCATTTTGAGTAAAAGATGGAAGTCCTTTCAGTGATCTATGAGGCTCTACATGATGTGGCATCCCATTATCTCTGTCCTTGTTTCCTATTACTCCTCACTCTTTTCACTCTCTCAGTCACAATGGCTCCCCTACTCTTCCCTCACCACTCCAGGAACACTTCTGCCTTAGGATCCTTAAATATCTAAATAGTTAACTTCGTCATCTTCTTCTTTTTTATTCAAATGTCACCTTTCAGTAATGCCCTCTCCTATCATCTTATTTAAAACTGGAAAATGCCCTCATACAACCCCCTAGCACTTCCATACTTCCTATACCACTCTACTTTTTCTTTTTTCTTATCAAATCTTCTAACATATTATAAAAAAATTTTTTTTGGTATGTTCATTCTGTGCTGTTTTCCCTCACTACAATACAAGCAGCCATCTTTGTTACGTTCACTCACATATCCCAAACACCTAAAACAGTGCTTGGCATACAGTATGCATTCAATAAATATTTGTTGGATAAATCAATAGACAGTAATTGAAATTACAGTCATGGATGAAATTGCTTGAGAGCAATAAGTCAAAAGAAAATTAGTCAAAAGGCCAAATCTTCTTTACTTAGATGTTAAGGACAGAAAAAAAGAGAAACCAGTAAAAGATGGTTGAAAAGGAACAGCCAAAGAGGTAGGTGGATAACTTGGAGAAAACAGCCCTACTAAGTTAGGATAAAACACAGTTCTAAGAAAGTCAACTGCCTTAAATATCAGAAATAAAATTATGGAGAAGCATCTCTTAAATTTGGTGGCTTAAAACTAAAAGAGAAGGAGTAGAAAAAATAGAAATAATTAGTATAGCTACAAAACTGAATCATTCTCTGCATGTCTATATGGAAATATTATGCCCCATTTCATAAGCATATATGACAGGTTTTCAGATATAGAGGGTTCAGCTCATTAACTTTACATTTAAAAACTAATTCTTGCTGTGCTTGCCTTATTCCATCCATATAAGTACTGTTATAATTAACTGTCAGTACAGATTAAGCAAATTTTGGTTTACAGTAACATGCTCTTTAAACATGAGGATTAATCATGTCATTTGGGTACAGATTAGACTTTTAAATCTCATTTTAAGCCTATTTGAGTTTTAGTTATGTTTTCAACATTTTTGGTCCAGAATTACTTCTAAAGGTAATATCAATTTTAATATTTTAAAATTGACTAAATTCTCCAAATCTTACCAAGGACCAGTTGTGGTATCTTTGTCCCCCAAGTCTCCTGAATTCCTATACTTAACAATATTCTTAGTCTAATATCTTAAGAGTAAGCAAGATCAGAGGAGGCTCAAGATGATAGTATAGGAGAATCCTAAACTCATTTCCTCCAATGGACACAACAAATCTACATCTGTATCTATATATGTAACAATTCCCCCTAAAAACCAAACAAACAAGCAAACAAAAAACCAAACTAGCTGAACAGATCCTCCAGAGCAAAAGATTAACAGATTGGGGTACCTGGGTGGCTCAGTCAGTTAAGTGTCCAACTTTTGATTTGGCTCAGGTCATGATCTCAGGTGAGATAGAGCCCCCCTGCATCGGGCTCCATGCTGGGCCTGGAGCCTGCTTATGATTCTCTCCCTCCCTCTTCCTTTGCTCCTCTCCCTCCACCTCAAAAAAAAAAAAAAAAAAAAAAGATTAACAGACCATGTTAGATGGGTAGGGGAAGCAAAGCCATGGTCTTGCCAAAAACCCCACCCTTGGCATGCCAACCCACAAACAGGAGGAGTCAAGAGGGATCTCACAAATACAGAGCTTCTCCCTGAGAAGCAAGGGGTTTGTGCCCCACATCAGACACTCTAACCCTTGGGCCCTGCACTGGAGAGATGAGCCCCCAAAACACCTGGCTTTAAAACCAACAGGACTTACATTCAGGAGAAATAGCACTGTAGGAAATGGAGATTCCACTCTTAGAGGATCCACAAGCAGACACATTCACTTTGGGACCACGGACAAAAGTGACAGATTGAAAAGTGCCAGACCATATGTGAAAGAGATTCATTTGTTAACCTTAAAGTATCTGCCAGAAGGGCAGAGCCTGTTGAGACTTTCCAGGAATAAAGGCACCAGTGGACTTCTTTTCAGCATTCTCCCTCTACTTTGCTAGTGTTGGCACAGGTAGGTACCATCTTTGCACTATCCCTCTACCTTACTGCCTACAAGAAACTTACTTTGCATGTAAGGGCACACACAGACTGAAAGTGAAGGGATGGAAGAAGATGTTGCATGCAAATGGAAACTCTCCCCACCAAAAAATGCTAGAGTAGTTATATCAGATAAAATAGACTTTAAAATAAAGACTGTAATAAAAGACAAAAAAATGGGATTATATAAAAATAAAAGGGTCAATCCAACAATAAGATACAACATTTGTAAATATTTATGCACCCAACATAGAAGCATCTAAATATATAAAGCAAGTATTAACGGACCTAAAGGGAGAAATTGACAGCAATAAAACAATAGAAAGGGGATTTAATATACTACCTATATCAATGGATTGACCATTCAAGAAGAAAATTAATAAGAAAATATCAACCTTAGTTGATACATTAGATCAGATGGACTATATATATATATATACGGAGAGAGAGAGAGAGAGAGAGAGGGAGAGAGAGAACACTGCATACAAAAACAGCAAAATATACATTCTTCTCAAGTGCACATGGAATATTCTCCAGAATAGATTATATGTTAGACCACAAAACAAGTCACAATAAATCCAAGACTGAAATCATATCAAGTATCTTTTCCAAACACAATGGTATGACACTAGAAATAAATTATAAGAACAACACTGGAAAAATCATAAATATGTGGAGATTAAAAAATGTGCTACTGAACAACCAATGTGTCAACAAAGAAATGAAAGGAGAAATTAAAAAAATACCTTGAAATAAATGAAAATAGAAATACAATTTGCTAAAATCAATGAGATACAGCAAAAGCAGTTCTAATAGGGAAGATTACTAGGGTGCCGGGGTGGTTCAGTTGGTTAAGTGTCTGCCTTCGGCTCAGGTCATGATCCCAGGGACCCAGGATAGAGCCTCACATTAGGCTCCCTGCTCAGCCAGAAGTCTGCTTCTCCCTCCACCCCTCCCCCTGCTTATGCTCCCTCTCCCCCTCTCTAATTAATAAGCAATTAAAATACTGAAAAAAAAAAACTAATTGTACACCAAAAGGAACTAGAAAAAGAAAAACAAATGAAGCTCAGTTAGTAGAAGGAAAGAAATAAGATCAGAGCAGAAATAAATGAAATACAAGCTAAAAATAAAACAGAAAATATCAATGAGACTAAGAACTGGTTCTTTGAGAAGATAAACAAAACTGACAAACCTTTAGCCAGATTCATCAAGAAAAAGAGTCCAAATAAAAAAATCAGAAAATAAAGAAAAATTACAACTGATACCAAAGAAATACAATAGGATCATTAGAGACAATTATAAACAATTATACACCAAAAATTCAACAACCTAAAAGAAATGGGTAAGTTCCCAGAAACATACAATCCTCCAAGACTGATTTGTGAAGAAATACAGTCTGAATAAACCAATTACTAGTAAAGAGATTGAATCAGTAATCAAAAACTTCCCAACAAACAAAAGTCCAGGACCAGACAGCTTCACTGGTGAGTTCTACCAATTATTCGAAGAAGATTTAATGCCTATCCTTCTCAAACCCTTCCAAAAACTGAAAAGGAGGGAACACTTCCAAACTCATTTTACAAGGCCAGAGTTACCCTAGTGGCAAAACCAGACATGGACACTGTAAAAAATAAATAAAATAAAATTATAGGCCAATATCTTTGATAATTATAGATGCAAAAATCCTCAACAAAATATTAGCAAGCCAAATTCAGCAATACATCAAAAGGATCATATACCATGATCAAGTAGGATTTATTATAGGGATGTAAGGATGGTTCAATCCCTGCAAATCGATCACCATAATTCACATTAAAAAATGAAGGATAAAAATTATATGATCATCTTAATAGATGAAGATGATGCATTTGACAAATTTCATTTTGTCATTATCCATTTATGATAAAAACCATCAACATGATGGGTATAGATGCAAGGTACTTCAACATCATAAATACTATATATGACAAACCCACAACTAACATTATACCCACTGCTTTAAGATTAGGAACAAGACAAGGATGCCCACTCTCACTACTTTTATTCAACATAGTATTAGAAGTCCTAGACAGAGCAATTAGGCAAATAAAATATAAATCAAAATAAATTTTAAAATAAAATACATCCAAATGGAAAGGAAAAAGTAAAACTGCCGCTATATATAGATGACATAATTTTATATATAGAAAGCCCTAAAGACTCCATCGAAATAGTTAAAATAAATAAATTCAGTAAAGTTTCAGGGTATAAAATCAATATACAAAAATCTGTTGTGTTTTTATATACTAACAATGAACTATAAGCAAAATAAATTAAGAAAACAATCTCATTTATAATTGCATCAAAAAGAATAAAATACCTAGAAATAAATTTAACCAAGGAGGTGATAGATCTGTACTCTGAAAACTATAAGACATTGATGAAAGAAAGTAAAGAAGACACAAATAAATGGAAAGATATTTTGTGCTCATGGATTAAAAGAATCACTATTATTAAAATGTCCATATCACCCAAAGCAATCTACAGATTCAATGCAATCTCTATCAAAATTTGAATGGCATTTTTCACAGGATTAGAACAATCCTAAAATTTTTGTTGAAACAGAAAAGATGTTGAATAACGAAAGCAGTCTTGAAAAAGAACAAAGCTGGAGGCATCATGCTCCCAGATTTCAAACTATATTAAAAAGATAGTAATAACAACAGTATGGCATAAAAACAGACACACGGATCAATGGAACAAAATAGGGAGCCCAGAAATAAACCCATGCATATATGGTTAATTAATATTATGGGAAAAAAGGACAAGAATATATAACAGGGAAAGGACAGTCTCTTCAATAAATGATGTTGGGAAAACTGGTCAGATGCAAAAGAATGAAACTAGACCATTATCTTATACCACATACAAAAATTAACTCAAAATTGATTAAAGGCATGAATGCAAGACTAGAAACAATAAAACTCCTAGAAGAAAACATAGGCAGTAAGCTCCCTGACATTGTTCTTGGCAATATTTTTTATTATCTGACTCCAAAGACAATGACAACAAAAGGAAAAATAAACTAAAAAGCTTCTGCACAGTGAAAAAAACAATCAACAAAATGAAAAGGCAACATACTGAATATGACTCCAACATGAAAAAAGAATGAAACTTTGTCATTCGTGACAACATGGAATGTTGTTAAGGCAGACAGAGAAAGACAAGTTAAGGCAGACAGAGAAAGACAAATAACATGATTTGACTTATATCTAAAAAACAAAACAAACAAGTAAACAAAAAACTCATAGACATAGAGAAAAGATGGTTGTCAGAGTGAAGGAGGGTCTGGGGTAAGTCAAATGGGTAAGGGGGTCAACAAGTACAAACTTCCAGTTGTAAAATAAATAACTCATGGTAATGTAAAATACAGCATGATTACTATAATCAATAATATTTTACTGCATGTTTGAAAGGTGCTGAGAGTAAATCTTGAAAGTTCTCATCACAAGAAAAAATTTTTTTCTAACTTTTTATGCGGACAGATGGTAATTGCATGTTTGAAAGGTGCTGAGAGTAAATCTTGAAAGTTCTCATCACAAGAAAAAATTTTTTTCTTTTTATGCGGACAGATGGTAATTAGACTTATATTAATAACTTCACAATGTATACAAATATTGAATCATTGTGTTGTACACCTGAAACTAAAATAATGTTTATCAATTATACTTCAATTAAAAAGAACTACCTGATAAAAAAAAAAAAAGAATGAGCAGGAAGAATAAATTAGATTGCCTTTGAAAAATTTAAATGATTGCACTTCACTAATATTCTTGTTAGGTCCAAAAGCTGCAAAATAAATTTAATTACATACATAGTTTTTTTCTGGAGAATAGTAAAAAAAAGTCAACAAATACTTGAGTGTCTACTCTGGGCTAAGCATTATTCTAGGCATTTAGGGATATAATAGCAGATTATATTGCCCTGTGGAGCTCAAATTTTTATTGCACATCTTGATCATGCATTTATTTTGAAGATGAGAAAATAAAAGATTAGAGGTGTTTAGTTGTCCAAAATGATATGGGCTTAACAGAGGAATGTACAAAGTGTCATGAGAAGAGAAAGTTCAGGTCATCAAAGAAGTCTTTACAAAAGAGTTTATTAGATAGAGTCTTATATGATGAGCAAGGCTTGCCAGAATTGAAGAGGGAGGGGAAGGACATACACAAATCAGAGAACTGTGAAAAATTTGGGCGCAATGGTGCTTTGGGGAAGTGAATACCTATAAGCGGGACAGGGAATGCAGAAGGAGAGTTTAGGAGTTCAATTTGGGATATATATTGGAAGTATATATGAAAAAGATGAGATGTTTGGGACAATACTGATCTGGAGATGATTCTAACAGAGAATGTGTATATTTATATACAGAACTAAGAAGGATATATATAGTAACAATGGCAGAATTACAACAAAAACTCAACTTCTTAATTTCTAAGATGCTACTCTGTACTACACCACACTTTTTTTTTTAATCACAAAATCTGGGCATTTCAACACTTGATGAAGCTTTGGAGATAAACTAGTTGTTCTAGTAATTTTCAAACGGTTCTCTTTGGAGCATCTGACAAGGTAATCACTACAGGGGAGGTTTTTAGGACTTCTTTTTTATTTTATTTTATTTTATTTTATTTTATTTTATTTTTTATTTTATTTTATTTATTTATTTAACAGAGATAGAGACAGCCAGCAAGAGAGGGAACACAAGCAGGGGGAGTGGGAGAGGAAGAAGCAGGCTCATAGCGGTGGAGCCTGATGTGGGGCTCGATCCCACAATGCCGGGATCATGCCCTGAGCTGAAAGCAGACGCTTAACGACTGCGCCACCCAGGCGCCCCATGGGACTTCTAAATACACTTCAACAGAGAACATATCTAATATAAAACATTCTTTTTTTATAGGTAGTTCAGGTATAACAATCCTCCAATGTTACTTTATGCTTGTAAATGAAACATTACTTCTAATCTTTTATTGATAAACACCTACTAATCCTTCAAATCTTAGCTCCAGGGTAACCTACAAACAATGGTTATTCCAGGAAGAGTTAAATGCCTCTCCTCAGTGCTTCTATAGTACACCAAGCGTATGTCTATCATAGCAATTATCATTTTGTATTGTATTATTGAATTATTTTTCCATTTCCTCTACTACACTATAATAACCATCTTGATATAAAGGACTGTGTCCTTCATCTCTCTGTGTCTAGTACTCAGAACACTCTGGACAAGCAAGTGTTCAATTAATTAATGAACAAATGAATACATAAATGCATAAAGAAACTAAGACTCAAAGAGGCTGACTAACCCAACATCACAGAGCTAGTCAGGGGAAACCAAACTTTGAATCTAGAATCCTTAAATCCCCATTGTTTATAGCATTATACAGTGTTGCCTCCATCATTAATTAAATATATGCAATCTTAAAATTCCTCTCTTTGAAGAATGCTTTCCTTGTTCTGCACAGTTGTCCAAAACCAGTATTTATAGTTTGTATGCTGTTCTACAAAACATACTAGTGTTTTATTAGGCCAATCAAGAGAATTCCAGAGACAAAGGATCATGAATAAAATTTCCCTTTCCTTAGTCCTAAAAGCCATTATTATTTGGCCAAATCAAGGCTTTATAATATAAAATCCCCAGTGGTTGGTTATACCATGTCCTATCTACATATAGAGACCAGTTCATTAGCAAACCTAAATATCTATTTCAATTGCAAGGACTACATAAAATAAGAAAAAAATTTTTTTCATTGCTCAAACCTACAAATACCAATTCTAATCTTATTAAAGTTTAAAAAAAAACAAAATTAAGGGAGTTGCAATTATTCCTTTTTCATCTAATCTCCAATTCATGACTGACCAAGAAGAAAACAATCAAAAAGGTATCAAAATGGTCACATAACTTTATTCTATTAATGAACTGAAATTAAAAAGAGCCCTTTACCTTTTCTTTTTTTTTTTTTTTAGATTTTTTTTT
>NW_024423564.1:41982565-42026771 GCF_017311325.1 Ursus maritimus
ATAATACGGGTTCTGATAACAATAGGATTTGTCCAGTGAGAAAAAATTACTATTACTAAAAGTAAACTTTCCATATATTTAAGTCTTTTTGTTTGTTTGTTTTTACAAGTGCAAAGTTTAAAGGTATAATAGGAATTTTCTTATTTTTTAACTTTCAGTTTGGTCTAGATTCATAGAATAGAAAACTTTTTAAGATATATACAAAGGTAAAGCTACATTAAAAGTCATTTAAGACATTTAAGATAATACTATTATTCTCCCATTACTATTAAGACAAAGTGTTTACCACAATTCTTAATTCTGTATTCAGTGAAACTTTTGTTTGTTTGATTCACAGAACTTTCACACCAGTATACTGTCCAAGCCCACTAAGTGGGATCACACCTCTACTCTATGTAGCTCAGACAAGACAATCTAACATCTTGAAAATACTCCTGCAATATGGAATCTTAGAAAGAGAAAAAACCCCCATCAACATTGTGATAACAATATTGCTCTACCCCTCAAGAGTGAGAATAATGGTTGATCATGAATTGGTAGACATCCAGGAAGATGCCAAAACATGCTTAGTGCTATGTTCCAGAGTGCTTTCTACCATTTCAGTCAGGGAAATAGAGGTAAGCAAAATATTGTTCTTTGGGTTTGGGCTCAAATATTGATCAAGTTTAAGATAAAACTGTGTGACAAGAATGAATTTGATTTTTAATCTATGAATTATATATCCAGTGAAAAATTAATAATTGAGTGTAGGCTTACAAATTAAAAATAGGTATAATCTAAATTATCTTGAACATTAGTCCTTTATTAGCCTTTATTTCATAATTTTGCCTTCTAAATAAATCATTTTAAAAGTTATAGTTTATTTTAGTAGTTACTAAGTAGATGTACGTTATTATTATATTCTAATTACACAATAACCAATGTTTATTAGGATTTTTATGTCTTAAGAACACCATAAACTAAAAATTTAACACAATTCTTTACAGTAGAATATTTTAAAATGAGTTACATTTCTCCTCACAGATACAATCACATGCCAAGAAATAAAAATATAAAGGCTTAAAATACTTGTGCAATTGAAAATATCTATCCCTCAGTTATGTGAGCAGAGACTATTTTGCATACCCAAGCAATGATCCCAAGCAATGAGCTAAATGCTTGGTGCTAAGGTGCTAAACATATACCAGATATTCTTTGAGTAGCTGAGTATTGAATAAATAATAAAAAGTTATATATCATTTAAGCAAAAGCACCATATATAGATTATAGGTTCTATTGGAGAAATAGCTCTGTATATGTGAGCAGAGACTATTTTGCATACCCAAGCAATGATCCCAAGCAATGAGCTAAATGCTTGGTGCTAAGGTGCTAAACATATACCAGATATTCTTTGAGTAGCTGAGTATTGAATAAATAATAAAAAGTTATATATCATTTAAGCAAAAGCACCATATAGTCTATAGATTATAGGTTCTATTGGAGAAACAGCTCTGTAATACAGCAGTGTCTTTTATTCTTAAATCAACTTAACACCTAGCTTCTAGAATTAAATCTTTAAAAGGGGTACCTTAACTAAAACCTAAAAATTTTTCTTTTCATATAGACAGGTCTCCTATTAAGACTTCTCATGGTTTAGCAATATGAAATTTTATTCTACAATGTTTGGAATCACCTGGGGAGATTTTTAAGGTTTTTGTGGTCTGTACCTAACCTGAGATGAACTGAATCAAAATTTCTGGAATAAAACCTCAGCATTTGTATATTTTAAAGTCCCCTGGATAATTCTGGTGTATAGCCAAGTTGACAACACTACGCTGGAAGGAGTGGCTGATAAAACAAAGTGTGTGATCTAAAATGAAAAACATATACAGATTCATAGCTGTAAGAAATAATGTTTTGTGTCCTTAGACATATTATTTAAATTTTATATATCATTGTCAGAATAAAAGGGGAATAAAAATACTTGCCTCAGGTAAAAAAGCTTTGTAAAAAATACTATAAGGGTTATGTAAATTTAAGATTTATTTTCTGAATTTAAATGCAAAATAAAAATGCTAATTATTTGGACTAACCAGTGATTAATATTATAAAATTAAAATGTTTCCACTTCCTTCAGATGCAGCTAAGTTTAGGAAGACGTCCAATTATTTCTGATTGGCCGGACTATATTCCTTCAACAAGATACAAAGATCCATGTGAACTATTACATCTTTGCAGAATAACCATCAGGGCTCAACTGCTGACCAACAATATGCTCCCAAATGGAATATTTTCACTTTTAATACCAGTTCGTCTACAGAACTACCTGAATTTAGAAAGTTAATACACATCTTTGTCCTGAGTTCTTTAAGGATACTCACCATTGTATGGTTTAGAAGTTAATAAACGATTAACTTCATGCAAATTTTTATTGCATTGAATATTTCATTAGAAAATATAATTTCAGGGGTGCTTGGGTGGCACAGTTGGTTAAGTGTCCGACTCTTGGTTTCAGCTCAGGTTGTGATCTCAGGGTCATGTGATTGAGCTCCTCATCAGGCTGCATGCTCAGTGGGAGTCCGCTTGACATTCTCTCTCCCTCTCTCTCTCTGGCCCTCCTGCTCATGCTCTCTCTCGCTCTCTCAAATAAATAAATAAATCTTAAAAAAAAAGAAAATATAATTTCACATGACACCCTAAATGAATCAATTTTAAATCAATATGACTTTGCCCATTACCTTTCTATACAATGGAACAAATTATATGATTTTTGTTATATTTTAGATTTACCTTTTTAATCTGCTCTTAAAAGTTGTTTTGTGTTAGAGCATTATTGTTACCTGTGGAAATTTTGGTCATATTAATGTTCTGAAGCCCCTATTATTTATATGTTCTAAGCTAGGTTAATATTATTTTCTACTGTGTATTCCTATTAACAAGTATTTGAGTTCTTTTGCAAATAAAACATTGTGCTTGGTGGTGAGGAATAGTCAAGGAAATTAAGATATGATCCCTTCCTTGAGAAGCCAAAGTCACAAATAATACAAGGTGAAGAATTAGTCAACTAAAGGGTGGGGGTCAGTAGTAAGAGGACAGAAATAGATAATGTTTGAAAATAATTAGCCCCAAATAACAATATGGAACTTCAGTGTTTTGGTGTGTGATACTTCTAAATACCAAATAAATAGTACTTTTTAAATTAAGATATAATTGATATATAATATTATATTACTTTATGGTATATAACATGATTCAATATATGTATATATTGCAAGATGATCACTGTAATAAGTCAACATCCATCATCACACATAGTTATAATTTTTTTTCTTGTGATGAGAACACTTAAAATCTACTCTCAGCCACTTTCAAACATGCAACACAGTATAATTAACTATAGTCACCATGCTGTACATTACATCCCCAGAACTTATTTTATAACTGGAAATTTGTACCTGTTTACTACCTTTACTCATTTCACCCACCCCCAAACTATATGGATTTTGATACAAAGAAAGCAAAGAATAGTTCTGATCCAACATAACATCAAAATGAAAATATTAATTAAATCTGTATGTTTAGTTACAAAGAAATTTATTATCTTAAAAAAATAAAATTTATTCCAGTGAAATTTTTTAGGTCTTTTCTTTTTGAGTATGTAGGGTATTAGACTTTTCTCTATATAACAAGGTGGTCAAACTGCTGCAATACACAGAAGAGAACTGGGAGACAATTTTCCACACATCTCTTACATTTTTGCATGTCTTTTGAGCAGAGGCAAGAACTCTCTTATATTTGACTACCTTTTTAAGGATGTTTGTATAATGAACAGCCTTGGAAGACAGAGATAGTATCTCCCTCTGAGCAGAGGCAGGTTTGTTCAGGATCTAGTATAATAAAGGTAATGTCTTCTTCTGGAAAAAAAGGTCAAGCAGATTTGCTAGAAGCTCATTATAAAAGGGTTTCCCTAGCTTGGGGTTCCTCAGCTATAGTTACATATCTAACTGGAGCACTCCATACCTTAGAGGATTGGGACACCTAAAACCAACACAAAACATGAAGCTCGTGCTGCTTGATGTGCCAAAGCAACAAAGTTTTTTGTTTCTGACCCAAGAATCTTTTGTCTTCCGACAGCACACATGAAACTGTGGTAAGCTAAACTGCTAGTTTGCAAGTAAGGTAAAAATCTCAGGCCCTTCACAGTTTGGTTTTTTTTTTTAATTGAGGTATAATTGACATAAAACATTATATTAGTTTCAGGTATACAACATAGTTACTCAACATTTGTATATATGGAAGTTCATACTACACACAATTTATTAACATTTGAATATTTTTTAACACTAGCATATGAGATAGTAATATAATTTGGTTAAAAAAATCAGAATAGCTTTTGCTTGCTAAAGAATTAGTAGAATAGCTTTAAAATTTAAAAATGCATTACTCACAACATACTTATTATAATGGCTAAAATTTAAAAAAAAACTGATAATACCAAGTGCTAGAGAACATGTGGGACATTTTCATCCATGGCTGATGGGAATGCAAAATGTAAGAGCCACTTCAGAAAAGCTTGGCGAATTCTTATGAAGTTAAACATATACTTACAAGATGACAGAGCCATTCCACTCTTATTTAACCTAGGTAAATTAAAACAACACTCACACAAAAATCTATGCAAGAATATTTATAACAGCTTCATTCATAATCACCAAAAACTGGAAACCCAATTGTCTGTCAGTGAGTGTATGGGTAAACTATGGTACATACAAACAATGAAATACTAGTCAGCAATAAAAGGACACAACAAGTTGGACAAACTCTACAAAGTATTATGCTGAGTAAAAGAAGCCAGTTTCAAAAGATTCTGTGCTATATGATTCCATTTGTTGGACATTATGGAAAAAACAAAACTATAGGGATGGAATGCTTAATTTCCAGTGATTGCTGGGTTAAAGTTAGGGGTCAGGGAAGGATTTGACAACAAAGGGACAGTACTAAGGGAATGATGTGAAGGTAAAGGAACTGTTTGGTATTTGGTGAAGAAACTGATTGTCACAGTGGTTCCATGAATCTATAAATGTGCTAAATTCATAAAATTTAACATCAAAAAAAGAGTTAATTTTACTGTATGCAAACTTTAAAATAAACAAAAGCACTACTTCCTAAGCACGAGTATAAACTGCCTTTTTCTTCTACTCCCATGTATCTTAAGCCTAAACTTGAAAAAG
The DNA here is from genome assembly GCF_017311325.1 of Ursus maritimus. Taxonomy (NCBI): domain Eukaryota; kingdom Metazoa; phylum Chordata; class Mammalia; order Carnivora; family Ursidae; genus Ursus; species Ursus maritimus. The sequence continues at coordinate 41,987,776 of NW_024423564.1, forward strand.
ACTACTTTATGTGAAGAGAAAGGTGGAACAGACTAAAAGAATGGCTTTGAGGTGGAAACTAAAGGAGTTTGCTACAACATTATGAACATTTATCTTAAAAGGTTGGATTATGAGATAATGATCTATAATTTTAGAGAAAGGCAAAGCAAAAGGTACTGAAGAGAAGAGCAAACAGACCTTAAAATTAAAGAATGAATTGTCTCTCTAGTATTCATTTCTATAGTGCCATAACATAATAATTATATCTTCATTTAATTTGCTTTTTTGTGTTTCAGCTACACACAAAACAATTGAAGAAAATATAATTTAATTTTAAGAAGATATAAACCTATTTTTACTTCAGTATTCTAAACCTTAAATAAAAGGGATTAATCAGTTGGCTATAGTTCCTGCACAAAAGATCTAAATCATGAAAGATTTCTTAAAAGTCTGGTGGAATCTAATATTAGGGTTAAATCTAAAGGGAAATTAATATATTTAAGGAAATGATATTCTGCATATTTAAAACTTTGCACTTATCTCTGTTTGCCTATTTTTCTCCCACTACATACTCCCATTCTTCCTTTTTCTTCCCAATCTGCCACACCCTTTTCATCCTCAGTGCCTTTTAGAAATTTGCCGCAAACCTAAATTATCTAACTGCTTTTAGGAATGACTCCATAAAATATAATTCATTTCAAAGACTGTGAATTAAAACATGGCTAATGGTCAAATTCAAATATTGTGGTACTCTCTTTCTAAAACATGACAATAGGGAATATAAGTAGTCTAATGGGATGTTTAACATGTATCAAATTAAAATACTAATACTAATTTACATTTACATTTCAAAAAGTATGTATGTCATTCAAATTATAACTTTTTCAATATATCTGACTACTACTTAGAATTTAATAAAGTAAAAAAATATTAGATTTTATAAAATACGCATGCATTAACAAAAAATAGGGCCCTAACCAGTCTATGAATATATCTTTTTGGCCAAATTACTATCAATTCTGCAGCTTATTGAATGTATACCCTGAGTTTCAGATACTTAATTGTCCGAGAAAAGAATAACTTCTCCATCTTGGGCCTTTGTGCTGAGATTATGTAAGTCAGTCATCTAGTGAAATGGAATTGTAGAAATAAGGTATTTGAGAAGACAACAGCCCTGCTCTTTACAGTTACTGACCAACTGATTGTCTTCCTTTTTTTTGTCCATTTATGAAACAAGAATGACCTTCAGGTAAACTCTGAAATGATGGTGTAAGCCACATGCCTATGGAAAAACAGTTCTATAAAATCCTCCCTGAGGCAAATGAATCAATATTACCTTTCTGCTGCTTTGGTTACTCACCTAAAAAAGATGGCCAAAAATGAAACTTGGAAAAGAGGTTGGTGAGTAGAAAATGGAATGCCTGATATTTGGAAAAATGAAAGGATGGGTGATGGCAACTCCCCCTTCCAAAAACATTCTCTGCATTACAAAATATCTATTTGTTTTTCAGAGTCCATAGTCTCTCATGCTTCATTCCCCCTTCTGATTACCCCCCCCTTTCTTTATCCCTTTCTTCTCCTACCTGAAACTTGAGGGCTTCAGAGGGGAGGGGAGTGGGGGAATGAGATAGGCTGGTGATGGGTAGTAAGGAGGGCACATATTGCATGGTGCACTGGGTGTTATACGCAACTAATGAATCATCGAACTTTACATCAAAAACCAGGGATGTACTGTATGGTGAATAACATAATAAAAATATTATTATAAAAAAAAACAAAAACAAAATATCTATTTGTTTATTTTAACACTTTAGAACTATACTCAATGTCAAAAAAAAAACTTTAAAATTTCCAATATCATTCTAACACACTCCATAAGCATCCAATGTTGGAATTTGGGGGTACTAATTAAGCAATTATTGAGCCATAGGGTCTTATTGCTTCAGAAAAGAATGTTAAAGAACTCACATAAATTTCCAGACTGGAAAAAAAAACAGTTTTTTTCAAAAACTAAGGTATTTACAATAACATTTTAAACCATAACTTGTAAGTATAAATACACTTAAGATTTAATAACATGAATTTTCATAAATGAGAAAAAACTGTAATGTTACGCTGACATTTTTCTAACATAAAAAACAGTCCTTTCAATGGTTTTCATATGTTAATCTATAACAAATATTTTCTTATATATAATATATAGATGATAATTCTGAGGTTAGTATAATGTAATTTTCCATTAAGATATAAAATTTAGCAAATATTTTCTTTTGCTCTTAGGAAAAATGAATTCTAGTTTCCCCATATTAAAATACATTATTTTATTAGTACATGATGTGAATTGTTATTATTCTTCAGTCTTTCCTGAAACTTGTTCAGCCCTGGAAAAATCTGTTTCATACTTCTTTTTGAGATTACTTAAATACATTCGTAAACTGTCTGGATCCAATTGAGAGTTTCGAGCAGTTTGAACAAGCCTAGTAGCTAGATGGTACACAGCTCTCTGTCTTTCCATCTCAGGGGTACTCCTTTGGTTTTGCTGTTATTGAAAAAATATAGATAAAAATTAAAATATGCTTACTATAACTCTGCTTTAAAATTTTGGCAATTTTCTCTTTCCTTTCATAGAAATATAGAATGCAAAGGTAACTAATTCCTTTGGGTAAGTTAATTCCATTCAACTAGTAAAGAATACACCAGAAAAAATAAAGAAATATTGTTTTGAAAGAATAAAATTTTTCATGAGTATTTACTACTTTATGACAGATTCTTATATTCTTGAAAATCACTTTTCAATGAAAAAAATCTGCTAAATAGGTCAAATTTCTCACTCAACATAACTGCTCATTGCTATGCAGTATTCATTTTAAATGTCACCCAAGAGTACTACTCTGCTATCTCCTACTTTAATTCCCTAATAGATAAACTGGTAGACAGAATGCGTCAACAGTAAATTGTTTGTCCCTCAAGAGATTTCATATATAGAAACTGCCAGAGTCTAAGAAAATATATTGCCTGAGGGGTAAATTACATTTTGAAAATAAGTGTCATAAATAGCTACTTGAAATTATGCCAATTCTTAACAAACTATTGTTAGGATGTCCAAGAAATAAGGTTTAAAACAGGAATTTTCTAATACTTTAAAAGGCCTTTAGATATTCAGTCTTTGAATAGTACTTCAGGGATGTGAATACACCTGGAAAATTCTTCATCCACCTCATTTACTGAGCTAGAAGAAGAATTAGCATTTTCAATCTTAACTGTTAATGTAAAGTTAGTGAGTTTCCCCTTACTAAGGGAAATAAAATCCCTCCAACTCTTTCTCAGTACAAAGCAATTCAAGATATTTTTTCTTCTTTCACTGTAAGAAAAATGAATTCAACTCCATGAGGTAAAGTAAGATTATCATATGTTCACGCATCTATCTATTTGATACACTGAATGATCAACTATCAATTTATTATCGAAATAACAAACACGGAATATCTATTATCATCTATATTCCAGGCCCCAAACCCTGTGTATGTCTATAGGAGGATACAAAAATGTCTACCTGACATCACAATGGAACTCAAGAGGCTCAATGAAAGAGAAATATTATTATAGTGAAAGAGAAATATTCATAAGCAATTGATTTAGGTAATTATGATAAGTCTCATGAGAGAGATTTAAAATTCTCAGAGGAAGGAGAACTCATTTCCAGCTCAGGTCAAGAAAAGCTTAAGTAGGATGAAATATTTGGAATGACTCTTGATGGATAGAAAAATTGAGGTAAGGGCATTGTGAATGGGAGAAACAGCTAGAGCAGACACATTAGAAATTCTGGTACACAGGTTAAAATGACAAAATGACAAGTAATTCAATGTGGCACAAATGTAGGTTATAGTTAAACTGAGAAATGTTATCTAAGTTTGGGGTAGTAAATAAAGGGAGGTAATAAAGCAGCAGTAAACAAACTTCAGTGTGTTTAAGAATCATTTAAAGACTCGTTAAAAATATAAATTCCCAAGCCACAGGAAATCTTCAAAAATCTAGGATGCTCCCTGGTATAATGGGTGATTCTAATGTAGGTAATTCTAAGACTATATTTTGAGAAATAATCATAGAAAACATTTAACACTAGGCTAAGGGGTTTCACTTTAATTTGGTAAGAAACAACCAAAAGTTTCTGAACAGGGAAACATGATAAAAGTGATGCTTAGGAGACAATCTGGTAGAAGTATGTAGGATGGATTGAAAAACAGAGAGAAACTACTGCATAGTCCTAATGAGAGAAGATTAAGAATGATTCAAAATGGGCATCATGTTGCCTGATTTCAAGCTATACTACAAAGCTGTGATCACCAAGACAGCATGGTACTGGCACAAAAACAGACACATAGACAAATGGAACAGAATAGAGAACCCAGAAATGGACCCTTGGCTCTATGGTCAACTAATCTTTGACAAAGCAGGAAAAAACATCCAGTGGAAAAAAGACAGTCTCTTCAATAAATGGTGCTGGGAAAATTGGACAGCTACATGCAAAAGAATGAAACTTGACCACTCTCTCACACCATACACAAAGATAAACTCCAAATGGATGAAAGACCTCAATGTGAGACAGGAATCCATCAAAATCCTAGAGGAGAACATAGGCTGTAACCTCTTTGACATCGGCCATAGCAACTTCTTTCATGACACAACTCCAAAGGCAAGAGAAACAAAAGAAAAAATGAACTTGTGGGACTTCATCAAGATAAAAAGTTTCTGCACAGCAAAGAAAACAGTCAACAAAACAAAGAGGCAACCCACAGAATGGGAGAAGATATTTGCAAATGACACTACAGATAAAAGACTGGCATCCAAGATCTATAAAGAACTTCTCAAACTCGATACACGTGAAACAAAAATCAAATCATAAAATGGGCAGAAGATATGAACAGACACTTTTCCAATGAAGACATACAAATGGCTAACAGACACATGAAAAAATGTTCAAAATCATTAGCCATCAGGGAAATTCAAATCAAAACTACATTGAGATACCACCTTACGCCAGTTAGAATGGCATAATGGACAAGGCAAGAAACAACAAATGTTGGAGAGGATGTGGAGAAAGGGGAACCCTCTTACACTGTTGGTGGGAATGCAAGTTGGTACAGCCACTTTGGAAAACAGTGCGGAGGTCCCTCAAAAAGTGAAAAATTGAGCTACCCTATGACCCAGCCATTGCACTACTGGGTATTTACCCCAAAGATACAGACATAGTGAAGAGAAGGGCCATATGCATCCCAATGTTCATAGCAGCATTGTCCACAATAGCTAAGAAGATGCGATCCATATATACAATGGAATATTACTCAGCCATCAGAAAGAATGATTACACAACATTTGCAGCAACATGGACGGGCCTGGAGGAGATTATGCTAAGTGAAATAAGTCAAGCAGAGAAAGACAATTATCGTATGGTTTCACTCATTTATGGAACATAAGAAATAGGAAGATCGGTAGGAGAAGGAAGGGAAGAAGGAAGGGGGGGTAAACAGAAGGGGGAATGAACCATGAGAGACTGTGGACTCTGGGAAACAAACTGAGGGCTTCAGAGGGGAGGGGGCTGGGGGATTGGGACAGGCTGGTGATGGGTATTAAGGAGGGCACATACTGCATGGTGCACTGGGTGTTATACGCAAATAGTGAATCATGGAACATTGCATCAAAAACTGGGATGTACTGTATGGTGACTAATATAACAAAATAAAAATAAATAAATAAATAAATGTTTTAATTATTAACATTATTATATATGCGACACACACCATTATAAAAATGTAAACTAAAAATATTTTCTTGAATTGGAAAACCAATTCTTACTGCTAAAAAGTTTCTTACCAAAATTTGTCTGGTAATTTGAGTTGTGATTTCTTTGGCATCCAAGACAATTGATGGTGGGAGTGATGACACTTCTGCAGCTTTTAATCCTAAAATTATATACAATGGGGCTTCAACCTTGTTACGGCAGGTATTTAAGCAGTAATAATCTTTTCTTCACAGATTTAAACTTCCATTCTACAGGCATTTCTGAACAACTTAGCAATTCTCAAAATTAAATTTTCTAAAGTTCTGGATGACAATTTACCAATTAAAAGATTTAATTAGTTGTCCAAGACATATGACAAATCAGAGTATCAATTACCTCTCAACACACCTCTGAGACAGTCAGGAAAACATGATAGGGAAAAGAAAAAGGGTAACTAGAAAACTGATTAATAATGAAATTCCAACTACCAATGCAGTTGGTTAACAGAAGGTCAAAGGATATGAGCTCTGCAAGGGAGGAGAGATAACCCTAGTCACAGAGATAATCCTAAAGCTAAATGTTCATCTGTCTAGCAGATCACTGAGAGAGGGATTTCTCACAAGATATAACTATAGATGACTATTCTTCATGCAAATTCAAAGTACTATGTAGTATTCTCATGTTCTCTGAGCCTAATTTTATTGTATAAATGCCACATAGGCTTTCTACTGTGTGCTAATAGTTTATTGTATATACCACTTTAGAGGCAATAGAAACAACACTAACACATTTATTGAGAAGTTACTAATTGCTAGGCACTATGTTGAACAATTCATATTTGATAATTCATTTAATCTTCATAAGCCTACATATATGGAAAATTATCCCCATTTAATAGATGAAAGTAAAGCTTATAAAAATTAAATATCTGATACAAATTAAGTTATGCAGTTGATTTCTCATTTCAAATAGCAAAACAAAGATGCTTTTCCCTCAAAGGTCACATTCATAGCTAAAATAATTTTAGGAACTTTTATATGTATAGGTCAATGAAAATTTTTCTGTATCCATGAGATTTTACATGTCACATAATGATTTAGATAGAAAATATCTAATCAAGTTTACAAGTATCATATGGTTTGATAATACATTCCCTTTTAAGACTTTAGGTTATCAAGTTCCCTGCATCTGAAGAAAAAAGATGTTACTGAAAAAATGTGTAAGAAATATACAATTTTCAATTCACTTATAACTTGCAAATATAACCTAAATTGCATTTTTCTAAGAATAGAAACTAATACTTCTAGGACTTTCATGTGTTGTAATTCTACATAGTACTGATTAATATAGCTTAATACACATAAAATGTGAGCTTGACACAGAAAATACAGTCTTAGAGCATAAGCACTCAAAAGAATGACAGGAAAAGTTGCTTAGACTGACAGCTAAGTAAAAGGAAGAAGAATTATGAGAATATGTAGTGTTTAAACAGATATTATATAGATATAATTTTCATATGCAATACCATAGTTTTTTTCTTCTGTGAGTCCCTTACAAAGTTTGTAGGTATACAAGATTGCTTCTTTATTTCTCGAAGTGTTCTTTACATGCTGAACTTCAAAATGCATGTTTTCTACATTAGGATACAGGACCTCTATATGACATAGTTCCAGGAAATGTGTAGCAAATAGTGTAAATGCCTAGAATATATAAAAATGAATGTCAGTATTTTTTAAATGAACTAGAAAAAAATTTTTGTTTGATTTTCCAAGTAGGTTGGCAGAGGTGTAGGACTGAAACTAGTAATGGTCAATTCATTTCAAAATGTTTTGCAAATTTATATTCAATGAAAGAAACATGTTTATTATGTTTACATATCACATGTATGTTACATTACAGGAAAGAGAACAAATTTAAAAATAAAATCCTAAAAAAATATCTGAAGATATTCAAAAGATGAGGTTTACCAGAAATAAAGCTGTTAAGTGAAGTAATCATTTATTAGAAAAGTAATCTACAAACAAAATCATAACAATTCTCTCAACTTTTAAAAAAACTGTACTTTAAAAGTAGCTTCCCTCCATATAACTGTTTTTTGGAAAGTGGAATCAATGGATTGTCTTAGGTATTTGAAATTGCAAAGTTTTTTGGTTTTTAGATTTCCATTGTGTTTGGGTTAGGTACTTAAAGGAAAGAAAGAAAAGATGAAGAATAATGCTTAAGACAATGATTCTCAAACTTTAGTAATCCCCTAGGGAGCTTGTTAAAGATGCAAATTCTTGGTACTTATCCCCCCAAAATTTTCAATCAGTAGTTGTAATGTGGAATCCCAGGAAACCCCATTTTCCAGAAGTATTTTAGGTGATATTGATGCAGATGGTTCAAGTGATTTATGACCAGTACATGGTTTCCAGTCCCGCGTTACTAAACTAGATAGAGATTTGAATAATTGGTTATGTTTTAAGATATAAGCAGGAAAAACTGTAAATATGTGATTAGTAGAAAAATAAAATGTTAAGACATTAAAAAGAAAATATTTGGGTTGGCATATGGCATCAGCCATGTAAGGGGGGTAGCAAGAGGTATAGGACAGAAAAATGAAAAAATTCAACTACTTACTTAATAATCAAAAGGGGTATAAAACCAAATTTATAAAGCAACAGAAAAATATTTAGAAATCCAGTAAACTATTTAGACCTAAGAACCATGTTCATAATAACATTAACGTCCTCAAAATTTATCAAACCAACATATTACTCTTTACTACTAGAAATAGAATCATTAGTATCTTTAAATCTCATCAGATTAGAGGTGAGGTGGGGACACCATAATGCCAGCACCTGAAACGCTAAGAGGATGCCAGTGGCTGTGGGGCCTTATAGACAGTCCCAGCCAACCTGCTTCAACCACATGAAGATGGGCTTTATGATGGGTTATGCAGTGTGCATGGCAGCTGAGGTGCTCTTGGGTACTTTTTCCTGTCTCAGAATTGGAATGTGGGGTTGGAAGCTGATGGGTAGCATCAGAAAAATCATGATGCAGACTGATGTCATCTTTAGCACATTCATGGCCATCAGGATGGGCATCCAATACTAATTAGGGCCATGGCTGCCCACTACATCTACCCCTTCCCATCAGTCCCAGCCCATGTACTATAATAAAACAAGTCTTTGAGTTAAATAATAAAAATAAAATAAAATAAATCTAATCAGATTAAAGAGTGAATTCCAGAACCCCAGAACCGATTCAGAAAACTCATCCTTAAAATTCTGTTGCTCTAGAACCACTCTCAATACCAAAATCTGTAATAGTCAGGCTTCTCCAGAGAAACAGAATGGGTGTATGTGTGTGTGAGTAGAGAAAGAGAGAGAGAGATTGATTTACTATTAGGAATTGGCTCATATGATTATGGAGACTGAAGAATCCCCAGGTCTGTAATCAGCAAGTTGGAGACTCAGAGAGCTGATGCTGTAGTTCCAGTCTGAGTCTAAAGGCCTGAGAACCAGGAGAGCAAATGGTATAGTTCCAGCCCAAATGCTGGCAGGCTCAAGATCCAGAAAGAGCTGATGTTTCAATTCTAGTCCAAAGGCAGGAAGAATGATTCTAGATTGAAGGCAGTCAGACAGGAAGTAACCCTCTCACTCCCAGGAGGGTCAGCCTTTTTGTTCTATTCAGGTATTCAACTGGGCCCCACTCAAAACTAATTGGACGGGAGGAGCTGAAAGTCATGGAGGTAGAGCAGATGGGAGCCAGGGTACCTATGCACACATAAGCACGCTCCTGGTGTTCTCAGGCCCACTACGGTAAGGGCTTCAGGAGGTGCAGCATTGGCCACACCCTTCCGGCAGGGCAGCCCTGGCCGTGGACTGGAAGGCAAGCCCTGATGTGGGCTCTAGGCCACCATTCCTGGGTCTCCATTGTGACTGCGTCACTGCAGAAGCAGGTCAGCCTTACCAGCCGCTAGTGGGCTAACAGAAAAGATAGGCACCTGACCCTGACCCCAAAGACACACCACTTGCCCCCGCTCTCCTTGGTGCTGTACCCACCCCCAGATTGTTTCAGGGGCCAGTTGCCTTACCCCCCAGGTCCCAGGCTGAAATTCCTAAATACATAGTATGCCAACAGAGGATCCTATTATCACTTGTCTTTCTCCCTCAGTCTGATGATATGATCTGTAAACTCAGGTTTGAAGTCAGAGAAAACTCCGATATCAATGGCACTGTAACTCAGAGGGGTGAAGTATGCTGGAAGACAATCACAGACTGTGTGATTTATTACAGAATCAGCCCAGAGTCTGGATTACCAGGGCAGCGTGAGGCTGCTGGACCCTGTGTGTGAGGCTGTCCACTCACATTTGTTATCTCTGACCAAGGGGCAGTTTGAAATTCAATATATACCATGGCTGCAGTGGACAGCTTTTGCAGTTATTTCCTGAAATATGTGATGCCTTGGAAAACCTTCAATCTCCTGCTATTTCTTTTAGCTTAATGAAACTGACAGCATGTCTAGAACAGGCATCGGGTGATATATTTTTACTGAATGGGAAGGAATGCCCCTTTTATTTTTTTTTTTTTTAAGAGAGAGAGGGTGTGCAATGGGGCATGGGGAGGAGGGGAGTAGAGGCAGAGGGAGAGGGAGAGAATCCCAAGCAGATTCTGCCCTGAGTGCAGAGCCCCATGTGGGTCTCTATCCCAGAACCTTAAGATCATGACCTGAGCCAAAATCAAGTCAGATGCTCAACTGGCCCAGGTACCCCAGGAAAGCCCCTTTCTTTTAAGAGATCTGCTTGCATCTAAGGAGCTTGCTAGTATGTGGCAGACGTACTAAAAGTCTTCATTGGATCTCCATGTGGACTCAATCTACATAAAATCTTATGGCACGGGTTTGTGTCCCCTCAAGAAATTCCTCCAAACTATTGTTCAATGATGATACTGTTGACAGCAGGATTGGGTCAGCTGCTGAAGAGTTACTTGCAACAAACTAAATTTGCATTGGCATACCGGCCTTTCATAGCTCTTCCTCAAACCTTGAGGATTTGGCTGTTTTCCCTGATGTTGCTTCTGAGGTACTTTCAGTGTTAGAAGACGTGATGAAGAAATACACTGTTATATTACAAGTCATGTTCCCACACTGAGAAGTTGCATTAATCAAGTTCAAGTCACATAGTTTGCCATGTTGTTATTGACACAGCTGGAGACAGGACCTAGGAGAGTTTTGCCATTAACAAATGTCCACAAAGACTTCTGACTGCTGAGTCAACAGCTCTTTATACCACCTGTGAGGAAATATTGGCAAAACACTTGAATGATGGTAAAAATCAATCAAATTCCTCTTTTCCTTGGAAAGCCTGCAATAGAATTTCTTTGGGATTTCCTGAACCAGCAGGACAGTCCCCATAGGAGATCATTTAAGCCATGGGGAAATCAACTTATCCAAATTTCCAAAAGAAGTAACAAACCAGTCCCTTGCATTTTTCATTGTACTTTTACTCAGATTCGTTGATGAAGATCTGTTATCAATGTTTAAGGAAAAAGCAGTGATAAAATCATTGATTGGTCTTGCAGAAGGGTACAGTCTTCTCTTCCATCCAGTTTCTCAGCTTAAAAAAAAACCTGCTGAGCTGTGAGAAGAGCATCATAAGGATTTGGCCGCTCCTGCCTTTGCCTGGAGAAGCTGAGGAAGTAGCCAGATTAGAAGTAATTCTGAAACAAATGCCTACAGCTTTTAATCACAAAAATCCTGTATGAGCACCATTATCACATGCCTGAGAATCACTGTGTTGTTGGTGACCTGGACAGTCTTCCTGCTGAGAAGTGGTCCCAAGTAATCTGTGAACTCTATGGCACCCCCATCCTAACTCTGTTCTGTCCCAGAACCATTCTGGAAGTACTCATCATGCTTCAAAACATCAGCACACACTGCACCCGCATGTCCAGCCAGGTTGTTGCCTCCATGGAGTTGAGACACAGCAGTAGGTAGAAAGAAGGTTGTCCTCCAGGCAAAGAAAGTAGTATTAAGCTTCTGTCTCCTGTGCTTTACCCAATTTTATCACTGATTGCACTGGAATTGGTCAACATTCATGTGGTTCATGGAAAAAATTCTTATGAGTATTTAAAGTTCTTTAAGTTATTCTTGCAGTACATGGAGAACCTGGTGGCTTACAAAGGTCTGTTTGACCAAGGATCAAGTTCTGTTTCTCTGCAGCCTTCTGATTTGCTGTTCCGGAGTTTGTGTGAACCTCAGGCTGGGTCCCATCCTGAAACCAAGTGGCCACAGCAGTCTGGTCCCTCTACCATGACATAGTGTCCAGAGGAGGGGCAACTCTTCACCAAGATGTCACCCAGAAAGCTCTTGAGAACTGTCACTGCAGCCAGGACCCTGCCTCCTGTATTCACTGGCCAGGCTGGGTAGGCATCCACTCCTGAGCCACCATTGGGGCACAGAGAGACAGCTTGGATCAGTTTGGCATCATCCCTGGAGCTGAGAATAAGATTGGCAGAGTTGAAGAGGAACAGCTCCTGGAAGGTATGGTGGGCAGACATGGTGCCAGGCAGCAGGTTTGCTGGTCAGTGTGTAGCCAGGAAAGCAGGAGCCCTAACATGTGTCTGGATATGGAGGGTTTTGTATGGGTCCAGGGAGAGCTGGAGGAGTGAGGGTCAGGGGTGCAGCTGCCCCAGTCCAGCTTGGAGAGCTGAAGTTTGTGATTCTAAAGAGTTCACTGGGCCATTGCAATTGTCTGGAACATCTGGGAAACCCCTGACATCTGTCTCAGGTGGCAGCAGCGAAGCTAGCAGCTCTCAGGAACCCCACTGAGACTGTCCTGGACCCCAGGTCTATGTACGCACTAGGCTGCACACAGTGAATTATGGCCCCTTCTTCACCTTCCAAACCTCCCTGACAGGTTCTAGCCCTCAGCCCTCCAAGGAAGAACATTCACCATGTGTGTTTCTGGCTTCTCTGCCATCAGAGAACAGTGCCAAGGAGACCTCAAAGGGAAGGGGTGGTGCTGTGGGATTACAGACATTCTAGCACATTCCATCCATCCCTTTGCCAGCTCAATACTACCACTACCCCCTTTTAAACAAAACTCCTGGGTAAAAACAGAAAACTGAGCTTCTGCCCCTGTGATGCAGACTTCTCTCATGCAAGTGTAGACATTCTCACATGTCGTGTTTCTACTCCGGGGACATGTTCTTTTGCAGTGCCTCCCTTGGACTCTAATTTAAATGATGATTTATAGGATTAACTACTCTTAACCCTCCTTATATTGGAACTGGAATGGAACAGAGGAAATAAAAGAATTGATATTTACCAAGCCCATGCAAAAAAACAAAACAAAAAAACTGATTGGATGGGACCCAGCCACACTAGGGAGGGCAATTTGCTTTACTTAGTCTACCAGTTCAAATACAAATCTCATCCAGAAACCCTCATATATACACCCAAAATACTGCTTGACCAAATGTCCAGTACTCTGTAGTCCAGTGAGGCTGACATACAAAATTAACCAACAGAGATACTAATTAGCTTTTAATCCTAACAAGTAATACATGTATCTTATTTTTATGAGAAATTCTGATCAACTGACATAGATTCAATATTACAAAGATTAATGTTATCTCTTAACATTACTTTTGATTTATCACCTACCTATCACAAAAATAAGATTTTTCTCTTCCTTTGTAATTAATCATTATGGACTGTCATTTAAGGTAAAGAACATCATCTTAAGGATATTTCAAGGTACTTTAAATATGGAAAAGTATTTTTAAGTTCTTTCATACCTGTATATATTTTGAGTGATCACCTAAAAAGATATTTTACAAATTAGCTTAATAATATAACAAAAATCATAGTCTGTTTTACTTGATTTGTGAAAACCTGTTTTATTTAAAGGAATGAAATCTTAGTTGGGTAAGTAAAATAATTTTCCATTAAGTGACCTCAGATGCCTAGTTTTTCATTTCATGTTGTGACATCATAGTCAATGTTATTATCCATGGAGACAATTATTGAAATGCTTTCATGTTTTGCCTTTTAATTTGATTAAATTAAAGCCAAGTGACTAGTTTTGATATTATTTGTATTTTTTTATTTCCTCCTTTCCTTGTCTACATCAGGAGTATCATCCTAGCTGTTCCTGCTTCCATCAGAAATGAACTAACAAAACAATAAATGCTATGGTATGCTTTTATTACCTAAAATTGTTTAAAGAGCTATTTGTAGGTGCTTGTAAAATCCAATCATGATAAATATATAAAGGATACATCAAGGGGTGCCTGGGTGGTTCAGTTAGTTTAGCATTGGACTCTTGGTTTCCACTCAGGTCATGATCTCACAGTTGTGAGATTAAGCCCCATATATTAGTTCTGTGCTCTGGGGGGAGTCTACAGGAGATTTCTCTCTCCCTCTCCTTTTCCCTCTGCCCCTCCTCCTGCTCACGAGTATGTGAGCTCTCTCTCTTGCTCTCTCTCTCTCTCTCAAATAAATAAATCTTAAAAAAAAAAAGACTCAAAATTAATACACTTAAAAGAAATAGAGAAGAATACCTTTAAGCTCAGCAGATATTCACAAACAGCATAACAAATGCCAATACCTTCTTCTGTATTAGTACCTCTGCCAAGTTCATCAATTAATATAAGTGATTTGTTATTAGCATTATGTAGAATGTAAGCTATCTGAAAAATATAATTTTAATATTATTCATTGTAACCAAACAGCTGTCACTACCATTTTAAAAAATGAGGAAAAATCCAGTCTCTTTATTAGTTCATCCAAAACGTATTTTTATAAAGATAGCCAGCTGAATAGAGAAACTAACACAAAAAACAGGGATGTACTGTATGGTGACTAACATAATACAATAAAAAAATATTATTATAAAAAAAATCTCATGACTAATAATTTCGATAGAATAGCTAATATGTATATAAACAGACACATGCATATCTGTATGAAACAACAAAGAATAAATATTATCTAAAATATTAATGTTTTAGATACAGTGAAATAAAACTTAGCAATGAATTAAATGTTTAAATAATGCACAAAGATGGTCATTTTCTTCTCCACAAATGACTAATCAGTTGTCATAAAATATTCAAAACTCTTTCTCAAGTTTATTTTAACATCTAGGTAGCCAGTATAGATAGAAAAATTGAGGGAAAAGTATCCAAGTCCATTGATTCCTATTTAAACAAATAAATGTAAATCCATCCTCAACAAAGACCAAGACTCTAATTGACAGAAATGCTCTTTCTCCACTGAAGAGTATAAACCTCTTTCTCAAAAATTATAATTACACCCACATTATGTTCTGACACAATAGTAAATTTCATGGCCTTTTACCTTTTTATAGGACTAAGCTTCTTGAGAGCTGGGACCATTTAAAAATACACCTCGAGCACCTAGTACATTGCTATATTCTCCCACAGATACTCAATACATACTAAATAATTATGTAAAAGTCATATACAGTAGCACAAATAATAACTATTCTCCCCCCATCTACAAAAAGTTATCCAACTCTACAGTGATCCATTAATTTACCTACACTGAAGATAGCCCAAGAGCTATACTAAATACATTTAGCCCTTCAAGTCTACTTGATATTTGCTCAGATCAGAAAAAGGTGATGATGCATACTTTGTTATAGAAAGTAAAAATTCTAAAGGGGCACACAAGAGGATGATTTTTAAAAGCATTCTAATACGGTGATTTATTATTTTAAAATCAAACCTAATAGGAACAATAGATACAATGCAAAATGGTCCTGAACAGGTCATTGGTTTCTGAAAGTCTTTCTTTATGCATCCCATATAAAAACATGAAAGCATGTTTTTTTGTTCAATAATACTAGCTTTTTCCTTAAAACTGAATTTTTCAATAAAACTTTCTCTTCCATTTCCACATAAGGCAGAAATTAGAAGTTGTCTTTGACTGCCCTCTGGCTCTTGTAGAGGAATATAAGCACATCTGCATGTTTTAGTATAAGAATACTTTCTTACGTTATAATTGACCATAAGGAAACTTTAGTTTGGGTACCTCTTTCATTTCCTTCATGAATGTTGATGAATTTGTTTCAATATCATCATCAGTACTGATTCTTGTAAAAATCTGTTCAGCAATTCTAAAGGAAGAATATTCTGCTGGAACATATGATCCTGTAAAATATAAGGTCAATGTAAATCGAAGTGCTTTTATAAAATATAAGTACTAATATTTTGTACTTTTCACCAACTCAGATTATTTATTAGCCTAGCTAAGGATTATGTGGTGGAAAGATCACTGGATATACAGTTAGACAACATGGCCCCAGCTCTGTCACTTATCATATATCCTTGGGCAGCAATTAGTCTCATCTTTCTCACATATAAATGGAAATACTTGCCTTAACTATTGTACAAAGTTACCTGGAAGTTCAAATAAGACAGCATAAATTCAAGTACATTAGAAAGATTTATTATAAACTTCACAAAAATGTTAAATAATATAGTTAGATTAAAAAAATTCAAAATAGGAAAATTTGAAGGAGATGGTTATGAAGCTCAAGGTTGATAAAACTGTTACAGAAAGATATATTAGGAAATATCTGTTCTTAGAAATGTATAGAAATACCCAGAATTAGAATGAAAGCAAAACATTTAATTTTTTTAAAAGGTGAGTTTTCATCCCTGAGACTTTTTCTGCCTGAGAAGTTATCATGCTAAATAGTCTAAAATATTCACCTTTTGAAAGCAAATCAATCTGATTAATGCAACTACCTCTATACAGAATGGGACATAAAAGGCATTCTAAAATCATAGGAGGATAAAAATATACAAATAGTTGAATGGGAAAAGTATAAGGCATACAGAACAAAATGGTGAAATAATGGGAGTGAAGAAACAAACCCTTGATTATTCCAGTGTTTAAAACCAAGATAAGGATAAAGAACAGTATCAATCTCCAAGGAAAAAGGACTAGCAGGAAAAGAAAGCAAAAGTCAGGATAATACTAATAAAAATAAAAGTAACAATAATAACAATAGTAATTATAATGATCGTTCCTCAAAAGCAAGTCTCTTAAATACAACTTTCTCACAGGATTTCTGAAAGGATTAAATGGGAAAATAAATGTGAAAGTACCAACGACAGGATATAGCATATATGGTATATGTTCGTACTTTCTCTTTAGTTCATTTGTATCCACCTCCACCAAAAAGGCTCTCCGATATTTTTAAATCTAAAAATTATTACAGAAGCCCCCCACTGATATTTTGCTTCCCGTCTGGCTCTCCTCTAACAACATCAGCCAGAATAACCTATGTGAAAGGCAACTCCAACCATATGATTCTCTTACTTAAATTTCAATAGCTCCCTACAGATTTCTGGATAAAGTTTAATCTCTTCAGTGAAGTACCTAAGGCCCTTCATGATCTGGCTCTTGCCCACTCTCTGGGCTCACAGCCACTGTTTGCTCTACGAAGGAATCCAGACTTCTTGTACTTCTTTGGGCACATCATACTGTTTTTTTTGTTTTTTGTTTGTTTCTTTCTTTAGAATATGTTCTTACCTTTGCCTGGATAGTCTCCTTCTTTCGCATACCCTTTATATACATTATCTCACTTAATCTTTACAACAATTAGGTACTATTATAATTTTCATTTACAGAGAAGAAAACCAAGGAAGTTAAGTAATTTGCCTAAGATCACAGAGCTAGTAACTAGACAAGCTAGGTCTAGCTCCAAAGCCTATGTTCTTAATTTCCATGCCTTTCAAATTCTACTGGTTTCTTTATGATCAGATTATATCAGATACTGTATATACTTTAAGGTATTTTAGAGGTTTAAAAGGAGTGACAGGTAGAATAATTTTCTTCTAATATTTGAGGGGCTATTATCAAAAGAGATTAGGTTATTCTGTGATGCATAGAAGAATTAGGACTAATGAGTAAAAGTTACAGAAAGTCAGATTTCAAGTCAGCATAATGAATCTTCTAACAATTACAGATGTCCAACAATTGCACAGCCTGTTTTTTTTGAAGGATAGAGCTCCTCGTAACTATTCAAAAAAGAAATAAGATTATTATCACACATGAATCAGTTTCTTTATAAAAGGAGGGAAATTAGCTAAGATGTCCTTTTCATTCTAATACAACTATAAACCCAATAAAATATTTATTCTTCACCCATTCACTTCTGATTTTGTTTCCCAGTAGTAAGGGTAAATCTGCACTGTATCACCAATATTATTACTGCTGTATTTCCCTTCAATTTATTGTATTAGGCCAGGGTTTCTCAACCACCACACGACTAACATCTTGGGCTGGATAACCTTCCTTACATGTGTCAGGGGGAGGGAGGAATGTCTTGTGCATTGCAGGATATTCAGCAACATCTCTGGACTCTACACTCCCCTCGGGTGTGACAACCAAAAATGTCTCCAGACATTGCCAAATTTGGGGGCCAGGAGTGAAGTGGGGGAGGGAACAATATCATCCCTGGTTGAGAACTACTGCATTAGAGCAAATCATCTCATTTCTGATTCATGGAGTTCCCAAGGAAACCTAGTTTTCAGAGCTAAGTTGTGCCTCTACACCAAGAAATAACATGACATCGTTGGGCCAATGAGAGCTATTTATGTGCGTATATATGCACACATAATGTGTTACTGTATCAAGTGCTGTGCCTGAGTTACTGGTAGCCCTTAAATTAAGTAAAAGATGTTTCTTTCCCCAATGTTATAATTTGGGGAAAATCTTACATAAGTTATTAAAGGTGGCAGCTTATCCTACTTATTTCACTTTTTCTCACAACAAAGTTTGGTTTTGAATCAGAATAATGATATGATTCAGTTTAGTAATAATTGATACAACTTTAATAGCTATAGTAAGGTAGTTTTTACTTCTGTTATATCCTACAAAATTTTTACTACAATGCAATCCAAATTGGATGGAGCTTAATTAATACCAAATAGTAAAAGTTATGATCTACATAACAGACACTATTATACTTTTAGGTAAGAAAACCTACTCCAAACTGTTTTGGGGTTAATTAGGCACCTGGATCTAAAATACTCGGCACAAAACATTTTAAATGGGGAGCAGAATTGCTAAGTATGAGGTAAAGCCGTAACTTACCAATCTGGGCCATAATCTGACAAAGAGCAATCTGTTTTAAATATGTGGATTTCCCACTCATATTAGGCCCAGTTATGATCAAAAAATTACTTCCTTCTGTAATATAGGTATTGTTGGCAATAGGTTTTTCCACAGATATTTTTTCAAGAATGGGATGCCACCCCTGTTTGATTGCTAAAGTATCAGTAAATTCTGGCCGAACTAAAAGAGAAAAAGAAAGAATGGTTTTGTAAGATTAATATATTTAAGTTTAATGGTCTGTGTGGTGTGCATGTGTGATTTTACTAGGGTCAATTTGGGACAAAGCATTAAGGTATTATGTTATCCTAAATCCCTACCAAAATCCCTCTAGATTGTAACTGATGCATTCTAATCACCATCACAACTTTTATTCACTTTCAGGGAACTCTAGGATTTAGTTCTTTGTCATTTGTCCTGAGCTCCAAAACAGTCTGTAGCATTTTCAGATTTATATAGATTAAAAAGAGTCAACCAGCCATTGGTAATGCTTTTTTTTTTTTTTTTTTTTTTTTTGAGAGAAGGAGGGAGAGTGTGAGGTGGGGGGAGGGGTAGAGGGATAAAGAGAATCTCAAGCAGACTCCCCACTCAGTGTGGAGCCCAACATGGGGCTCAATCTCATGACCCTAAGATCTTGGTCTGAGCCAAAAGCAAGAGTCGGACGCTTAACAACTGAGCCACCCAGGCACCCCGATAATACTTTTAAAATAACAATTACCAGTACTACAAAATTTCACATTTACTTAATTCCCACCTTAAGCTTTATTTCAAATTTGGCATACTTAGCTTTTCAAGTGACGTATGGATATACATTAGAACCAAATATAAACATAATTTTATGTCCAGAAACTTAAAGAAATTTTGTCTAAAAAGAATACCCAGATGATAAACAAATCAGACACAAAATATATTAGTTAATTTATAGAAACAAATAATGATCAGATCTCTATGAATACCTTCCAAGGTAAAGGGAGGAAGACAGGGCATGGGGACAAGTAAACACTAAAATCCTACATGCCCCTAGAGGAAACATATGGATAAACTCAAAAGCATTCATCATAAAAGACAGGTTGGTTAGAAAATAATTTCTAAACTACTTTAAAAGTACTTTTAGGGGGCGCCTGGGTAGCGCAGTCATTAAAGCGTCTGCCTTCGGCTCAGGGAGTGATCCTGGCATTCCGGGATCGAGTCCCACATCAGGCTCCTCCGCTGGGAGCCTGCTTCTTCCTCTCCCACTCCCCCTGCTGTGTTCCCTCTCTCGCTGGCTGTCTCTCTGTCACATAAATAAATAAAATCTTTAAAAAAAAAAAAGTACTTTTAACACAAAAAGTCAGTATTTAAAGGTTTGGAGTTTCAGGATGATACATCTCAAATTAAAATGGAGCAACATCAATTATCTTAATAGCTAAGAAAACTATTAAAATAGTTGATCCCTAAGGTAAGGTTTTGATCCCAAAGGAGATCTAAAAGATTGAAAGCTTTTGGCTTATAAAATACCAATTGAAAGAGTTAACATTTCCATAATAAATATAAAAATATGAAAAAAATCTTCGTAAAATACTTATTTCCCATCAAAAAAATAAATTTACATAGTATTTGGGAAATGTTACTGGTGATTTTAACTAGAAATTTCAATGTTATTAATGACATTAAGCCCACAATTATTCAACCTTAATTATCACATACTAGTTCCATAAATTTGTATATAGGAGTATGGTTATTACTGATAAGTTGGAGAAGAAACTTCAAGGGGTTAATCTGAAGTATTCACTTCACTTAATATTAGAAAATTACTTAACATTTATATTTAAGACTTTGGGTTGCAAAAGACTTAGGATACAAAAATACATGATATAATCCCTGATCTTGAGATGGTCACATCTAAGGAGCTAGCTTAGAAAATGTTCACTTTGGAGATTCATTTCTCTCATCTGCTTCTGTCACACTGCTTCTAATGAGTCTCCAGATTTGAACTTCATCAATTTGGGTTATTGTCATTTCCACCAAGGAGGCAGCTTTTCAGTCCTTCCTATTTGGGAAACCTTTAAAGTTTCCTGCAGTATTTTCTTTCTCATTTGTCAATTTCTCGGTAAACAATTTTCTGACTTTTAAAATAAATTTTAAGAGTAATTTTACTTTTTCTATTTCAAGTCTTAGTCTAAAACCATAGGCAAGAGACCATATTTCAGGTAAAAAAATGTAAAGCATTCATAATTGTTATATAAAATTGCTTGGATGGAATACAAATTTCAGTATGCAACATATTTATTCCAAAGAAAGTAACTTACCATAGTCAGAAAGAGTGCAGGCATGAGCAAATGACAGTAGCATATCCAGCATTGACACAGTGTCAGACAGTTTATATAAGCAATGAATATGTTCATAAATCTCACTAAGCAGTTTGCACACTATCCTGAAAGTATATGTTTGGAAGTTAGGCAATGCTTTTAATTTTTTTTTTTTAAAGATTTTATTTATTTATTTGACAGAGAGAGACAGCCAGCGAGAGAGGGAACACAAGCAGGGGGAGTGGGAGAGGAAGAAGCAGGCTCACAGCAGAGGAGCCTGATGTGGGGCTTGATCCCATAACGCCGGGATCACGCCCTGAGCCGAAGGCAGACGCTTAACCGCTGTGCCACCCAGGCGCCCCAGGCAATGCTTTTAAAAAGGTACATACAATATAATTGTAAAAACAACATCAAATTCATTGCTGAGGTAAAATAACATTCACAGTTCCGTTATATTGTACAGGTAAAGTCTACTGTTCTTTTGCCTCATTTTAGAGATTAGGAAATTGAAGTTCCTTGAGTTCAAGGAACTTGTAGCAAGAATGCATCTTCTGGTATGTTAACACCATGTTTTTGAAATTATTGCTTTTATTAAATACTAATAAAATTTATTTTCATTAATAAAATCCTTTTATAGGTCAAACAAGACCTCACTATACTTCAACAGATCCCATCTGCTAATAATTTTGTGGTTTTTGCCAATGTTAAATTCAACACAAAAGTTACTGTATTCTCTCTCTCTCTTTATCTCTCTCTCTCTCACACACACACACACCCTAACAACATAATTATTTAAGCTTTTATGTAGCAGAGGTATTACACTGTGACATAATATAAAAGGTTTTCCTTGGAGCACTTGGTTGGCTCAGTTGGTAGAACATGTTACTCTTGGTCTCTGGGTTGTGAGTTCAAGCCCCCCCGTTGGGTGTAGAGATTACTTAAAAATAAAATCTTAAGGGGCACCTGGGTGGCTCAGCTGGTTAAGCATCTGACTCTTAATCCTAGCTCAAGGTCTTGGTTTTTCCCTTACAAGGAGACATATGTTTCCCAAACCTATTATATCTCATAATCTCTGTGGTCTATGCCCTGAAATTGTTTGAAAGTCCAACATTTGTCTTTATCATCTCAGTTCATCGATTATGAATGATCTTTTTTTTTTTTTTTTGCCGGGCCCCCCTCACCCTCCCCATGAATGATGTATTTCTTATTTCCAGCTGTAATGTTACTGTTTCACAAACAGCAGAAGACTGGCACTATTGTAATGAGATACATGCCATGAGAAGTTGAGGGCTTACATACCATAAGAAAAAAATAAACTGAATGAAGCCCAAGATAAGCCCATGATGTGCCAAATTCTACATCATGGTGAAATGCATACTACAGAAGTATCAGGTATAATGATGTTTTTTTGTTTTTGTTTTTGCAATTAGATTTGCCCTGAATCTTCTGTGAAGCTGAGCGATCCCAATCACAATGACAGACTTTAAAAGCTTTAATTGTTCTTTCAGGAAATGTTCTTTCTTTGCTAACATCCATAATTTTACAATTTTCTGCAATCAGATAGAAAGCCAATTAATGAAATTTAGTATAATGCTTCAAACTGAACCAATTTAATTTAATATTCAAAAATTTCAAATGTGCTTACATATAAGTCATGTGGTAGATTTCTCTCAAAGATTCTTGACATCTTTCATTCATTTTAATTAAGTCTGCTGATGTAAAGGTATAAGAACTTTTCACTTTAGATATCTGCCCAGAAATTAACAAACAAAATTAACAAAATGTCAAGATTGTGTACACGCCTATAAAATAAAAGATACAGATTTAAACACTATAGATATTTAGGTTAATTAATTTTGTAGATAAAGCATCACAAATAAAGTCTCAATGTCTGTAAAAAAGAACAGATCACTTCTAAAGTTAAAGAATTTAACTTAAAGTTAACCTACAGTATTCTGGCACAACTATTTGAACAGGTCTTAAAATAGCTCTGTAGAAATATCAGACAGTATATCTCATTACCCAGTAATATGTATGACAGATATCAGTATCACTCCATCTCTGACCCATGGTAGCCCTTGTCCCATATCTGAACCTCTCTCAATTTCCAATCCTATTACTATGTCTTAACCGATTCTTTTCTTTTTCCATCCCCCATTACCTGGTAATACAGTGCGTAGTCAGACCCTAAAAGTTAAATGGTTTGTTTTTGTCGAAAGGTACCCCTGAGAGCAGAGAAAGCAAAATTAAGAGTGGGGTAGACTTTCCCAAACTGGTATATCATGGAGACGTTAACATGTATTTAGGAAAAAATATTTCCCTAGTCCAAAGGTTTGGCAATATTGGGTTTTAAAAAAGTTAGCAGATTTCTTTATTTCAGGATTTTTAAACCTTTAATAGGCAAATGTGCATTGAGAACTACCTAAAACAGGAGATGGTACAGTATTTACCAAATTCCTTTTATCAAAAATAACTTTTGGACTTTTTTTTCCTTTCATTTCCTTCTTTTTACACATACCAAGCTTCCAGAACTGTGTTATGCACTGTTTGGTGTTTCTCCAAAAAAATAAAAGAATAAAAAAATAAAAAAACAAAAAGTTTCTACCTCACTCTTAGATTAGTATAACTGTTAGGTGGGTTGACGAGAGTAGGAAAGCAATATACAGAACATTCAGAAATTTAGCATGTAAAATTCAAGGAATGTCTGAAAAACTATAAAATGTAATTCAGAAATAATAATTTCCAAACCAAAACTATAAAATGAACCTTAATAAATTCTGAAGGAAGTTGATTATTGGGTAGGGCTATACAATCTGTAGTCATCTGGATGAAAAATCCTCGAGCAGAGCTAAAACTTGTTCTTAAAGGAAGACTGTATTTTTCTGCAAGTTGTGATATCATTCCTAGTGACCAGAAACAAGAAAAACAAAAAGAATTTTAATGAGAAAATTACTCTTTCTGTTTAAAAAAAATTACATTTTTTGTTGTTGTTATTTTATATATAAATAGGAAGGTCTTGCTACTCTTTTAAACTATAAAGATTTTTAATGTCTAACACATATTGTGGTCAAGTATTCATTTAAGAAAAAAATTCGTAGTAAAAAGATAGTCATTTTGATAGGTGGTTTGAAAGTAAAAAATTGTAAAAATTAAACTAAACTAAGACTACTTTATACTCTATTAGAATATTAGTTTTCATTTGTTATTCATTCAATTTTTTTGAAAAGTGAATAATCATATAATTATAACCATTAGTTCACCATAAGAAATTCTCTCTACAAAACATATTTTGCAAAACAAAATATTCCAAAAAGAAAATGGTGATACAACAAATACCTAAAAAATCCAATTTTTCCTATCAGCTTCAAACTTACCCCAGAGTTTTGAGTTTTTATTTTTAACTTGATGGTCATTAATACTTTGAACATTACTTGTGAAAATTAACATCTTTATTCCTCAAAATAGTTCCTCCAACAATTTTCCTGCTTCTCTCAGTGATATCACCACTCTCAGGCTAGAAATTTCAATTAGCACAAATAGCTACATTTCCCTTTACCATGGCCATAACTACTCAGTTATTAACTCATCATTTCTTCCTTCAACCTTTGCATCTCTCTTCTCGTATACATTGCTATCACTCAAATGCTTTAACTTGTAGTAGTTTAAAATGGTTTCCCTGTCTCCATTGCTCTACTCAAATTCATTCAACCAATCTTCATGATCAATTTCACTCCACAGAGCAAAACTGTCTCAGTGCCTCTGCATTCTCTTAGGGGAAAATCCAAACTCCCAGCCTTCAAAGACTGTATTTTTGTCCCCACTCTACATTTCCAATCTTACCTCTTACAAATTCTGTCAGGGAATGCCCTATTGCATCCTAACCAATTTCCCTCTTCATCCCTTGAGGTTTCCTTAACCTTTGTGCTTCAGTTTGTACCACTGCGAGTATGTGGAGTTCCTTTCTAGGCTATTGTATCTACTGAAAACATTCCCATCCACTATGCTTCCTCACCCAATCACTCTCTGACCCCTATAACCTGCTATATTTTTCACCATATATCTTATACCCATGTGATATTATATGATCAAGTGGTTGATACACACATCTATCTACCTACCTATCCATACATATAAACACACACACACACACACACACACGCATTTCTTTCTTGCCTGTCTTCACTACTATAACACAAGCTCCATGAGGATGGGAACTTTGTCTTGTTCACTATATACTCCTAGTACCCAAAGCAGTGTCTATGTTTACAAGAAACTCCATAAATTTGTTGAATGAATTACTGTACTTGCTCAAATGCTACCTCTTCTCGACAAATATATCTCTTCCTCTGAAATCACTTAGTACTGATACCCTGCATTTTTCATCTAATTTATACACAATGTTATATGAAGGTAAACAAACATCTCCTGGTCTTCAGGTAACTCTAAGTTTGAAGAAACTCTATGTTTAAGTTTGGAGAAAAAAACAAACACATTGTAACACTTGGAGATATTTATTTTTAAAATATTTTAATATATTTTTAAATGACAGTATGTGTTAACCTTATCTCTTTTGGTAACAAAAATTTAATTAAAAATATGCACGGCTAGTTATCACCAGCAGAAAAGCACATTTCTAAAAAGGTTTTAATTAAAAAAAAAACAGAAAAACACACTGAAGCAATTAAATTACCTGCTATGTCATCTACAATCTCTGTATATGTTCTTCTAGCTATGTCAAGAAATTCATTTATGTTGGATCTCACTGCATAGCACTTCTGAGTCCGCATGTTCAGGCATCCTTTCATGTATCTTGCGTCATCATTAATTATAGTCTTAATCTTTTCAAGTATAATTCCAAACCTAAAATAGAACATTATAGGCAATAAGGCAAACAATTATTTTAATTTGTAATTTGAGTCACAGTTAATGATATATTTTCTTAGAATAATATAATTTTAAATATAACAATATTTTCTTGAAATCTACTGAAAATTATTTTGAAAATAAATAATTTAGCTATATATATATATTACATAAATTAGAACTGTAACTATAACAATTTTAAAATATTTTGTCAATCAGGACTAGTCTCTTAGAGTAACATGAAGCCACCAAGAACAATTCTATAACTGCTAATAAAAAGATCTCCCAAATTATACGCTCTGTGTCTATGAGTATAAAATATATCCCTGAAGAACTATTATAAAAATTCTGGTTTCATGTTCACTGACTCAATCAACATTTACTTATACCACGTATGATCACTGTATTAGGTGCACAGATCCAAAGAAGGATTAAATGTATGGTCCTTGCCTTCAGGTGGGGCCAGATAAACCAAACACATTGTAAGACAGTGTAACAGAAACCTCACAATAATCAGTAATTAAGTACAGTGATCATGCAAACCAAAAGTCTGGTAACACCTATTTTCCTAACCTTCTGTTTTATTCTGTTCTGTATTTTATTTGTAATTCTGTTTTATCACTAACCTCAATTTGTGGCTCACAAAAGATGTGAATCCTGAATCAATAAAATAACAGTTCTTAAGCATCACAAGTCTTTTTGGTCACGAATCAAAGG
This sequence comes from Ursus maritimus, assembly GCF_017311325.1. NCBI lineage: Eukaryota > Metazoa > Chordata > Mammalia > Carnivora > Ursidae > Ursus > Ursus maritimus. The sequence goes on from NW_024423564.1 coordinate 42,014,539, forward strand.
GCCATTGCCAAAAACAATATTAAAATTAAACTGTACTTAGATATCTTATTCAATATTTATACCTACTATTTTTTGTTACGTTAGGCCCTTTATGATTTACAAAAGAGAAATATGTACTTTTATATTTACAAGTCTTTCCATAGGAAATGGCTAAAAAAAGAAATATTAAAATTGTGTATGATTTCAATTTTTAATACTATTCTAATTGCCTATTAACACAAAAACTCAATGTGCTGTTACCCTATTTATGGGTACTTATAAGATGTAATATATAATTAGGGCTTTGATGAATAGTTTAAAGGTTGTTAACCAGAGGTCAAGTAATTGTTCTATTGATTACAGTTAGAGTCCTTAAAATCATTTATGATCAGGAAGAAAGGAATAATTAGCACAGATATTTTATTAACAGTTGAATGACAAAGACCTCTCATCTTCCAAGGAACCACAGTAAGCTCTTAATAAAGGTGTGCTACAGTTCCTCAAAGCAATCTGTTAAAAAATAAAATAAAGTTAGTTAAAAATAATAAATTATAACAATATTCAAACATGGTATTTTACATTTAATACTTCACAGTTTACCAAGGGTTTTCTTGCTTCACCTTCTCATTTGTATACTCATAAAAGATATTTTAGGTATGCAGGTGAGGACAGATGGTACCTTTCCCATTTTCCAGATAAAAAGCACCTGACTAATAAAGGGCATCCACTGCTTCACTATTATGACTTTAATTTTTCTTGTCTCTCACCTAATTGTTAGCATTCAACTACTTATTAAAGGTAGGTACTTAAATAGCTATCATTGTACATTTAGAGTACTCTACCTATCATTCCAAAATTTGGGTTTTAAATATGCATTAAACTAAAAAAGTGCTTCACATATTTATAAATAGAATCATTTCTCCATTTTTATATGGCAAAAGTAGAAGTTTAATTTTGCTTAATGGAAACTATGAGTGGTCACTATTTGAATAAATAGAAACAAGAGGAAAACACAGTTAACCTGACTTTTTTTAACTAAAAATTTTTTTTCATTTACTTAAAATCAATTAATATACAGTGTATTATTAGTTTCAGAGGTAGAGTTTAGTGATTCTTCATGTGCATGTAACAACTCAGTGCTCATTACGTCAAGTGCCCTCCTTAATGCCCATCACCCAATTTATCCCTTCCTCCCACCTCCCCTCCAGTAACCCTCGGTTTGTTTCCTATAGTTAAGAGTCTCCTATGGTTTGCTTCGCTCTCCTTTATTTTTCCTTCCCTTCCCCTATGCTCATCTGTTTTGTTTCTTAAATTCCACATATGAGTGAAATTATATGATATTTGTCCTTCTCTGACTTATTTCACTTAGTGTAATACCCTCTAATTCCATCCACATGGTTGCAAATGGCAAGATTTCATTCATTTCGATGGCTAAGTATTATTCCATTGTAGATATATACCACACCTTCTTTAACCATTCATCTGTCAATGGACATCTGGGCTCTTTCCATAGTTTGGTTATTGTGAACATTGCTGCTATAAACATCAGGGTGCATGTGCCCCTTCGAATCACTATGTTTGTATCCTTTGGAAAAATACCTACTAGTACAATTGTTGGTAGCTCATAGGGTAGCTCTATTTTTAACTTTTTGAGGGACCTCCATACTCTTTTCCAGAGTGGCTGCACCAGCTTGCATTCCCACCAACAGCGTAAGAGGGTTCCCCTTTCTCTGCATCCTCGCCAACATCTGTTGTTTCCCGTGTTGTTAATTTTAGCCATTCTAACTGGTGTGAGGTGATATGTCATTGTGGTTTTGATTTGTATTTCCCTGATGCCAAGTGATGTGGAGCATTTTTTCATGTGTGTTGGCCATTTGTATGTCTCCTTTGGAGATGTCTGTTCATGTCTTTTGCCCATTTTCTGACTGGATTATTTGAGTTTTGGGTGTTGAGTTTGTTAAGTTCTTTATAGATCTTGGATACTAGCCCTTTATCCAATACATCATTTGCAAATATCTTCTCCCATTCCATAGGTTGTCTTTTAGTTCTGTTGACTGTTTCCTTTGCTGTGCAAAAGTTTTTGTCTTAGCAGAGAAAGACAATTATCATATGGTTTCACTCATTTACAGAACATAAGGAATAGCAGGGAGATCGGTAGAAGGAAGGGAAGAATGAAGGGGGGTAAACAGAAGGGGGAATGAACCACAAGAGACTATGGACTATGGGAAACAAACCGAGGGCTTCAGAGGGGAGGGGAGTGGGGGACTGGGCTAGGCCGGTGATGGGTATTAAGGAGGGCACGTATTGCATGGAGTACTGGGTGTTATATGCAAACAATGAATCATGGAACACTACATCAAAAACTAATGATGTACTATATGGTGACTAACATAGCATAATAAAAAATTTTTTAAAAAAAGGTTTTGTCTTGATGAAGTCCCAATACTTCATTTTTGCCTTTGTTTTCCTTGCCTTTGAGGCAAGAGGTTGCTGCAGCCAAAGTCAAAGAGACTGCTGCCTGTGTTCTCCCCTAGGATTTTGATGGATTCCTATCTCACACTTAGGTCTTTCATCCATTTTGAGTTTATTTTTGTGTATGGTGTGAGAAAGCAGTCCAGTTTCATTGTTTTGCATGTAGCTGTCCAATTTTCCCAACACCATTTTTGAAGAGCCTGTCTTTTCTCCATTGGATATTCTTTCCTGCTTTGTCGAAGATTAGTTAACCATAGAATTGAGGGTCCACGTTTATGTTCTCTAGTCTGTTCTACTGATGTATGTGTCTGTTTTTGTGCCAGTTCCATACTGTCTTGATGATTACGGTTTTGTAATACAGCTTAAAGTCCAGAAATATAATGCTACCAGCTTTGGTTTTCTTTTTCAACACGCCTTTGGCTATTTGGGGCCTTTTTGGTTACATACAAATTTTAGGATTATTTGTTCCAGCTCTGTGAAAAATGTTGATAGTATTTTGATAGGGATTGCACTGAATGTATAGATTACTTTGGGTAGCACAGACATTTCAACAACATTTGTTCTTCCAATCCATGAATGTGGAATGTTTTTCCATTTCTTTGTGTCTTCTTCAATTTCTTTCATAAGTGTTCTATAGTTTTCAGAATACAGATCCTTTACCTCTTTGGTTAGGTTTATCCCTAAGTATCTTATGGTTTTTGGTACAATTGTAAATGGGATCAGTTCCTTGATTTCTCTTTCTTCTGACTCATTATTAGTGTATAGAAAGGCAGCTGACTTCTGTGCATTGATTTTATATCCTGCCACATTGCTGAATTCCTGTATGAGTTCTAGTAATTTTTGGGTGGAGTCTCCTGGGTTTTCAACATAGAGTATCATGTCATCTGCAAAGAGTGAAAATTTGACTTCTTCTTTGCTGATTTGGATGCCTGTTACTTCTTTCTGTTGTCCTAGCTGAGGCTAGGACTTCCAGGACCATATTGAACAATAGTAATGAGAGTAGACATCCCTGTCACGTTGCTGACCTTAAGGGAAAAGCTCTCAGTTTTTCCCTGTGAATGATATTCACTGTGGGTTTTTCATATATACAGTTGACCTGACTTTTATCTGCTATTTTAGTTTGCTATGAGGCAATGGCAATAATATTTTTTTGCTTATAAATAGAAAATAAATACTAATAAAAACTACAAAATTCATAAAAGCATAAGAAAAACATTCAAATTGCTTATAATTCTACCACCCTTCCAAATAAATTATCTTTTTTTTGCTTTTTAAATTTTTTAATTTATTTAGAAGCAGAAAAGATCATAAATTCATTCTTTAGTTTATACTCCCATAAGTTTTTTCTTAAAAATTACTGATCATCTCAAAATTTATTTGAACATAATGTTGATGACATCTTAGAAATGACAATTCAGCCAGCAGATTCTAAAGTTAGTAATACTACTAAATGAAGAAAAATATTTCATATGTAAGAATTCTCAGGGGGAAAAAATGTGAGTTTTCCCAAGTATGTTTTTTTAAAAGATGTGACTAATTACCTGAGTCATCCGTGGGAGTGATGCTTCATTTGTGTATGAAAATAATCTCATTTTCATGTTTCAGTTCTCTTTATTTTAATCACCAATAATATGATTATATCTTTATTAATTCTGATCAAATGTTTTTTACCCTAAGTGAAAACTTGAAGTATCTATAGTTTCTTCCTTTACTTAAAGGATTTACTTTACTTAAAATAAAGGATTTTAGGGGTGCCTGGGTGGCACAGTCATTAAGCGTCTGCCTTCGGCTCAGGGCATGATCCCAGCGTTCTGGAATCGAGCCCCACATCAGGCTCCTCTGCTAGGAGCCTGCTTCTTCCTCCCCCACTCCCCCTGCTTGTGTTCCCTCTCTCACTGGCTGTCTCAAATAAATAAATAAAATCTTTAAAAAAAAAAAAAGGATTTTATATTCTAAAAATTCAAATAAATAAATAAAATCTTTAAAAAAAAAAAAGGATTTTATATTCTAAAAATTTTATAATAAGAAAAAACTACTATACTTTCAGGGATCATTTCTATGGTTTATTACCAAATAAATTATCTAAATATTATGATATATTTTTTGTCATTTCCTCAAATCAAAAAAAAATTTTTATCATTGTATATTCCTTTTCTCTCCTACTTAATACTATATCACAAGCATTAGAAACTTTTAATGGTAGGGGCACCTGGGTGGCTCAGCCGTCAAGCATCTGCCTTTGGCTCAGGTCATGATCCCAGGGTCTTGGGATCGAGCCCCGCATGGGGGCATCGGGCTCCCCGCTCGGCGGGAAGCCTGCTTCTCCCTCTCACACTCCCCTTGCTTGTGTTCCCTCTCTCGCTGTCTCTCTCTGTCAAATAAACTAAAAAAATAAAGTCGGGAAAAAAAGAAACTTTTAATGGTATAAATTTTTAATAAGTCATAATATTTTACCCTCAAGAAAACTAACAGTCTCTTCCCCTATTTATTAGAGGTCTATACTACTTAGAATTTCTCACTAATATAAATAACACTGCAATAATGACCAAATCTGGGCATAAATCTTGGTCAGTATTTCTTAAGAGTTCTTTTGGACATATTTCTAGTAGGATAAAGTAGTATAACACCATCAAAAGATAGATGTTGTAAAACTTCCCTGTGAAGTACGTGCAATTTGTACTCCTACCAGCTGTCTATGAAGTTGTCTGTCTCACTGTTCTCTCATTAGCAGTAAGTTGCATCCCTTGGGCGGGGGGGAACTTTGCTTCTTTTATATATAAAAAAAAGACTTTAAGTTGTATTTCTTTGAGTAATAAGGTTGAACATTTTTGGTACTATTTATTAACCTCTTTGATTTCCATTTTGGGGGCATTTTCCATATTTCTATTGGTATTCCAATATTCTCTTATGAAATTATATGAATTTTATGACAGAAATTAATATTTTATCTGTCAAATGCTATAAATTTTTCCTTTCTTTGGCCTTTACTTTGCCTCTGACATATCAAAGCTTGAAATTTGTATTTTATCAAATCTATCAATTTGGGGGCATGATTTATTATACCTCTTTCATTCTAAGAAAGATGACATTTTTTACATCTTTTGCCAAATTTCTTTCATCATATATATTTATTAGAATGAACTCTATAACAAAATTCTTCCAGATTTTTCATTACCTTTTCCTTTTAAAAAAGCAGTTCTTCCTTGTCACCTTAAGTTTTAAAAATGTTTTGCACAGGGGTTCCTGGCTGACTCAGTCAGCAGAGCATGGGACTCTTGATCTTAGGGTTGTAAGTTGGAGCCCATGTTGGGTATAGAGATTACTTAAACAAATAAATGTTTAAAAAAGGTTTTGCACAGTAGAGTATTTAAAAATATATTAGAAAATCACATCAGAGATATTTCAGGTAAAAATCATCAATGAATACTTAAATCACTGACTGAAAGTTTAATGAGGAACAGGATATTTACATAGTCTCAAAGTATCTCTCCACAGATTACCTGGTAACTTTACAGTGAAGAAATTGATCAAAGTTAATATCATCAGAATGGCAAATCACATCATGTGTCTCCTGATGTGATGTACTGAGAAAGGTACAATATTGCTCGTAGAGTATCACTGCTAAATATATATCAGCTGAAGTTAATCATGAGAAAATAACCACACAAATTGAGGAATGTTCTATAAAACAACAGACACTCTTCAAAATGTTAATATCGTGAAAGACAAAGAATGGATGAGAAACTTCAAGTTGAAAAGCAGTATAAGGAAACATGACATTAGGGGTGCCAGGGTGGCTCAGTCAGTTAAACATCTGCTTTCCGCTCAGGTCATGATCCCAGGGTCCTGGGATTGAGTCCCACGTCCAACTTCCTGCTCAGCAGGGAGTCTGCTTCTCCCTCTCCCTTTGCCCCTCCCCCTGCATATGTTCTCTCTTGCTCACTCTTATCTCTCAAAAAAATAAATAAAATATTTTTAAAGAATGACTTTAAATACAATTCATGGTCCTGGACTGGACCCTGTATCAAGGAAAAAAAATCCATAAAAAACATTAGTAAAACAATCAGAAAATTTTGAGTATGGACTACACATAATAGTATTGGATCAATGTTAAATATCTTAAAATTTTTAAATTATATTGTGGTTATGTAAAAGAACACCTTTGTTCTTAGCATACACACACGTTAGTATTTAGGTATTGCAATTTTCAAATAGTTCAGTAAGAGTAATATTAAGGATATAATACGTAGTGTGTGCTGTGTGTATACAGAGAATTTGGGAGTTCATTATATTATTCTTGTCACTTTATCTAAATTTAAAATTTTCTGAAACAAAAAGTTTTTAAAAAATTAATGCTAGACATGTTTTGTACAATGTGCACCCATATAAATTACCTTTAAAGGATCCACAAGTTCCAAGGTATGTTTTAGGTATATTAAATTTGTTATCTTTGATTCAGCTGCATTAACCTATTAAAATAAAGACCCAAATGTGGATACCATAAACATACAAGAATGGATTTTCTCTTGAACATTCTACACTTAACCATATTCATACATTTTTATTTATCAATCTACCCAGTATGCCAGCATAGACAATAGTTACAATTACTGACCCATCATAATAAGCCTAGTGCACTAGTTTCCTGAGAGTCTGACAATGAGAAGAGTTCACTTCATTCTGTCCAATTTCCATTTCTACTTCAGCCCCTCGGGTCCAGCTTAATCTACAGTAGTGATAGGAGATACAGTTCAATCCTGAGCAGTACTAAGAGACTAACATTAATTGAAAAAGGCACAAAGGTATTTGTGAAAGATGATATTTGAAAAGCTGAATCTGAACCTCCCAGGTAGTTACAGAATGACACAAATTTCCCTCATTGGTTCCTGTTTGTGCAAGTAAAACAATTTTCATAATTCCAGTCATCCAAATTAATTATAGTTTTTCAAAATAAAGCAACATTAACATTCAAAATTTTATAAATGAACTTTTTAAAATTAAATTGTATTATGTCTAGAACCAAAAAGTGGTATTAAAACTTGGGAAATGAAGAATATTTTGTGAATGGACAATTTACCAATACTGACAAGGAGTTTTAGGAGATTATATTATGATATAACGTACTTGATACAGTGTTCTTTTTTTTTGAAGCAACATTAACATTCAAAATTTTATAAATGAACTTTTTAAAATTAAACTGTATTATGTCTAGAACCAAAAAGTGGTATTAAAACTTGGGAAATGAAGAATATTTTGTGAATGGGCAATTTACCAATACTGACAAGGAGTTTTAGGAGATACATTATGATATAACGTACTTGATACAGTGTTCTTTCTTTTTGAAGTCTCCTGACCTATATCCCTATTGCATAATACATGGACTGTTTGGTGATTATATGAGCCAATTTAGAAGAAATACCAAAATGAATGTTATTAGCCCCAAAACAAGTTACTGCAGGCTCTCTTACAATGGATCTCTGAAACTGGAAGATTAAAAATTAATAATATTCACCAAACAGAAGACAACTATCATCCCTATTACCAAAGGAGAACATCTTACAAAAATACCAATTTACCCTTGAAGAAGAACAAGGTAGAAGGACTAACTCTAATGAATATCCACCTATAATAAAGCTAGAGTAATTAAGAAACTGTAGTATCAGCACAAGGACAGACAGAGCAACCAATAGAACAGAATAAGGAGTCTAGAAACAGACTCACACATATGATTTAACCCAAATATTTCATTTATGACAAAGGTTGACTATAGAGTAATAGGGAGTTTTTTCTATAAAGTTTTTTCTATAAATGATGTTAGCAAGATTATGAATCTGTATGAAAAAAAGGAAATGTGGCCCCTTCTTCATACCACATACAAATATCAATTCCATATGGATTATAGGTCTAAATACAAGAAGTAAAACAATAAAACATGTGGAATATAACAAAGAAGAGTATCTTCACTACCCTGAGTGTTCTAACCAACTTTTATAAATTTGATAATTAATGATCTGACATACATTAATCACAGAGCCAAACTAATGGCCAAAGCTGTTTATGTCTCTCCCATGGTCTAACTTTTGTGGGTGCACAGATTATCATATTACAAACCCTGCAACTACAAACTCCAACATCTGTGTTTTGCTTCCTACGCAGTAGGGGACATTTCCACCTAATAACTACCCTTACTGTGATAATGAAGGCTTTTGTGATGTTTTCCCCTCACTCCTTCTGGCTCCTGACCATGCGACCCTGCGTGGCATGATCTCTCCTCTCAGATGTTGTAAGTAAGAAAAATCTTTTAATGGCCTCAGCCTCTCCATGTCATCACTTAGTCGTTTCCATAAATTAAAATCCCAAGGATACAATCAAGACATTGGGGTAGGTAAAGACTTCTTATGCAGGATACAACAACCACTATAAAAGAAAAAACATAAACTAGGCTACATTTAAATTAAGAATTTCTAATAAGTCAGAGAAAGACAATGAGGATCTCACTTATATATAGAATCTAAGAACAAAAAACCAAACTCATAGATACAGAGAACAAATGGGGGCTGCCAGAAGCAGGGGGTGGGGGGTGGGTCAAATGGAAGAAGGAGGTCAAACCTTGAGTTATAAAATAAATATGTCATGAGGATGCAATGGACAGCATGGTGAGTACAGTTAATAATACCGTATTGCATATTAGAAAGTTGCTAAGAGAGTAGATTTTAAAAGTCCTCAATCACTAGGGGAAAAAAATTAAGTATGTATGGGGATGGATGTTCACTAGACTTACTGTGGTGATCATTTTGCAATACATACAAATACCAAATCATAAAAAAAAGAATTTCTATTCATCGAAAGGCACCACTGACCTAGGACAGGTTCTCCAAAAGTCAACTCGGAGAAATTAGAATTTGAAGACACATAATTTATTTGAAAAGTAATTCCAGGAAGTACAGGCAAGAGAATAGGAAAGGGCAGCAATACAGGATACACTGATTATCAGGGTATCGCTGCTTGGTCCTATAGCTCATTCCCGCTGGAGACCTCTCAGAGATGGTGTAGAGTAAACTTCAGAAGCTATCTCCAGAGGTAAGGAAAATGGTGTATTTATTAACCGACTCCAGTTTGGTATTGGTTAAGACCTATTGCTGGGCAGTCACTTCCTGATTACCCTCCAGTTCCTCATGTGGCTAGATAAAGTCCTCAGGCAGAGAGTTTCAACTGCTTGCAGTAAGAAGCCTTCCCTGTACAAAAGTGAATGCCAAGGGATGCGGGTGGTACAGCAACAACATCTGCTCCACAATACTGAGTAAAAAATCCAACTACGAAGTGGGAAAAGATATGTGCAACACACAGAACCATAAAGAAGTCATAAAAAGCTCTACAAATCATGGAGTTACAAAAATTTCTACAAATCAAAAAAGAAGATAACCCAATAGAAAACCGGGCAAGAGAGTAGAATGAGACTTTCACAAAAGAAGGTATTCAAATAGTCAATATACATTTGAAAGGATTTCAAACTCATTAACAGAAAAATGCAAAATTAAGACCACAGTGAAATACCATAAGCTCACAAAAATTTTACCATGGCTAAAATTTTAAAACTGATATTAGGTTTGGAGGAAGAGTAATGGGAATTCTCATACACTGCTGATGGGAGTATAAATTGTAATGATAATTTTGAAAAACATTCTCACAAATATTTTGTCATTATCTATTCAAGTTGAAGATATGCATTCCTCATGACTGGGAAATTCCACTCCTAACTACATGTCCAATAAAAACATATGCACTGTCAACAACTCAAAAGTCTAACAGTGAAATGAATAATGGCATATTCATACAGTAAATATTATATACCAATAGAAACAAATGAGCTACAGCTAAATGCAACAATATAATTAAATCTCACAAACAATGTTGGTGAGACGAAGCCATATAAAAAATACACGTGAGGGACACCTGAGTGGCTCAGTTGGTTAAGTGGCTGCCTTCAGCTCAGGTCATGATCCCAGGGTCCTGAGATCAAGTGCTGCATCGGGCTCCTTGCTCAGTGGGGAGCCTGCTTCCCCCTCTGCTTGCCACTCCCCCGTGTTTGTGCACTCATGCTCTCTGTTTCTCTCTCTCTCTCTGACAAATAAATAAAATGTTTTTTAAAAAATAAAAATTAAAATAAAAAAACACACATGAATGATTCCTTATATGTTAAATTTTAAAAAGAACAGGTAAAACTAGATTAGAAAGAAAAACAAGAACACCATTATAAAAAAGTAGTTTCTTTTTGGAGGGAGGTAAAGAATCATGAACAGAAAGGAGCAAAAGAGGAGTATCTAAACTATTGGAAACACCTATTTCTTTACCTGAGTGGTCATTACATGGATGTTCACTTTGGCAACACCTGAAGACATTTTTGGTTATAACTGGGGAAATTTTATTGGCATCTAGTGGGTAGAAGCCAAGGTTGCTGCTAAAAATCCTAGAATACAGAGGCCAGTGAAAGAATTATCCAGCCCGAAGGTCAATCATGCCTAGGTTGAGAAATTCTGCTGTAAAGGAGCTGTCTTGCTACAAGTATATAGGTACTCACTTACCCTCTTACATCACTGGTGATTTCCTCCCTATTTGTTCCTTCTCTGTATCCCTCTCCAATCTCTCTATACCTTGCCATCTTTGAAGAAATAAGCTGCCACAAATTCTACAGTTGCAAGAAACTAAATGTTGCCAAAACCACGAGTGGGGAGGCAGATCCTTTCCTAGCTGAGTACTCCACATGAGTATTCAGCCCTGGATAACATTTTAACTGCACCTTGAGAGATCCTAAGCAGAGAATCAAGTTAGAATGTTCACAGACTCCTGACTCATGGGAACTGTGAGATAATAAATATGTGCAGTTTTAAGCTGCTATGGTCATGGTTCTTTGTTATGCAGCAACAGACAACTAATACAGAATCTCTGCAACTTGCTTCTTCCAAGCAATTTGGGAGGCAATTCTCTATTGGTCTTTTGCATTTATGCACATCTTCTGAGCAGAGGCACGGACTGCCTTTGTTCTGGACAGTCTTTTCAAAGATGTTTGTATAATGACTAGCCTTGGAAAATATGGTATCTCCTAGAGCAAATGGCGAGTATGCTTACAATTTTGGAAGATTAAGACGGCATCTCCCTTCAGGACAGTAGGCAAACATACTTATTGTCCAATGTAAAAGATTCAAGTTTCCTAAGCTCTGCAATTCTCTCCTACAACACACTACATGTGCAAGATTTCACCTGGTCCTCTTCACACCACACTGTGGGAAATGGAGTTTGGGGAATCAGTCTAAGAAAATGTTAATATTCTAGCTATTGCTTGTTCTAAATACTAAAGTCCTGTCTCTCTGACCCAGGAGTCTTGTGTCTTCTATCCACATCTATGAAATTGGCAGGCTAACTTGATAGCTTGCAATTAGGGTAGAATATAAGATCCCTTGGAGTTTCTGACAATACTATGCTGTAATTGCTTTTTTTTTTTTTTTTTACCCAAATCTCACATTGGATTATAAATTCCTTTGGATTAAAGACTTCTTTCTTACCATATCCTTACCACTTGTTGCAATGCTTAGTAAAATAACTTGTTAAATGAATTAAAGAAAAAGCCATGTACTAGATACTCTACATGGCAGTCTGAAATCAATGGGGAAAAAATGAAAAGTTATTCAAAATAAAGCAAAGAGGGGCACCTGGGTAGCTCAGCTGAGTGACCAACTCTTGGTTTCGATTCAGGTCACGATTTCATGAGTGGTGAGACCGAGCCC